>NC_025704.1:20107777-20108137 GCF_000633955.1 Camelina sativa
TAAAGCATAAGATAACTCAGTCCAAACTCAGCCATCCAAGACGGCGACAATCACCCGTAACTCAAAAATAAATAGGAAGACACATACCGGAACTCGAAGACGAGACGGCTTAGACGGAATCGAACAAGACCAGCGACGACGAAGAGAAGAAAGAGCGAATGAGGATATCGAGCGAGGACGGCGAGAGATGACGGCGGGAGAGTAGAAAAAGACAGATTATCGCCGGCGGAATTAGGGTTAGATTTCGCCGACGATAAGGACAAAGAGCTGGAAACCGTTCACTTTCCAGCTATGTAACTGTCGATACTGGAAAGATGCTGGAAAGATAACTCAGCAGTCATAAACGGTATCTCAGCCAAC
>NC_025704.1:20108197-20113492 GCF_000633955.1 Camelina sativa
GTCACTTTGTCGGAATTTTAAGATTTTTTATTCGAATTTTGAGTTCAGTTTTTTAATTATTTTGTATAATATATTGTGAACAAACTAACTTTATAAATTGATTACGCGTGTGGATCTGAGCAGACACAGAATTATTGTTTGGGCTTCCCCAACAACACTTTTAGTAATATCGAGGCACGGCACGAAAGACTAAACGAAGCCGTACCAAGTACATAACTCAGCCATAACTCACTCATCCGTACGAAGTAGATAACTCAGCCGTTCGAAATATATAACTCAGCCATAACATATATGTTTATTCAATATTTAATTATAACTCAGCCGTGTGAAGTACATAACTCAGCCGTAACATTGAAAAGATACTAAACAAAGAACTTTCTTATCCAAGTACAATTCCTACCAAAAGAAATCCAGATGTTTTTTTACATATCCAAGTACAATTCCTACCAAAAGAAATCCAAAGGTTTTTTTACATATCCAAAGTGCAAGTCCTACCTACCAAAAGAAATACAAATGTTTTTTACGTGAACTGATTCATAAAATCAGGTGACTCATCGAAGATTTCTGCTGCCATTTTAACACGTATACCCTGGATGTTTTGATCACAGATTCCATCGAAAGACACACCAAGCGCTAGACATTCTATAAACTTTAAAGCGTACACGCCACAGTCACCAACCTGTACGTTTTGAGGGACCTTGGAGACTGTCCTCCTCCTGAAGGTAAACTGTTTGTAAGTAGGTGTACGAATTTCGTGAGGAACGTTCGCGTTCATCATTGCTGGAATCATCCGCGTAAACGCCCTACAAGCATTCAGCATTCTAAGCTCACTCTCTCCGGTTACTTGTCCCACGATGCTATCATAGCAATCAATATGCCTTCTGTTGAGATCCACGTGCAGCGCCACCCAGTGATCGCCTCCAATTTGTGGAGCAATATACAGGTGATCCACATCTTCTATCCACTTCAAATTAGTTTGTTCATCTGATGGAATCAAACCTTTAACTAATTCTTCATAACAATTGCCAGTCATTGTAAAAAACTTGGGTTCGGACTTGAACAACGGATAATGACGGTGAACCATTTCACTGGTGAACCACGGGTCTATAAACGCAATGCGTTTGTTGTGGAATGGGAAGGGATCTCGTTTGTACCTACACCTAAGGACTCTCATAAACGCGCCCAAGTGCTGTACAACAGAAAACTGAGTAGTAAACAACAACGCAGCCATAATGTAATATAAGTCAGACAACGACAACAATAACTAAGACATTAAGATAAACTTACTTCATCAGTAAGCCACCCATATTTACCATATTCTTCTGGCTTCACTGGCCATTCCTTTCGTTCGGTCATTAGCACCCTATAGAATTCAATTTCCATTCCGCCTTTGCCTAACGGGATATTCCTAACAAACAAATAAACACAAGTTAATATAATGTTAACAAGCTGTTATTAACTTGTTAAGCAAAAGGGTCTAAAGGGTCATACTCGGCTTTCTTTAGGTACTCCAAAAGTTTCTGCAACTTCACCGGATCAACAGGTGCCAGAGGATCATATATTCCAGGTCCAGGTGAACAGTTCTTCCTCATGCACGACAGTCCGTTGTCTCCAATATTAGGGAAAATCCAGCTTGGATGATCTTGTTGTGTATTCAATGCACTCCCATCCGCTGACAGCTTAACACTCTCCAGCCTTAAAGCTTTAATTCTATCAAGCCTAATCTTTTCCTCCTCATCATCCTCAGATTCAGGTTCAAGTGAGTCGGCTTCAGCAAAATACTCGTCTGTAATATCTTCTGCACCAGCTTCTGCACCAGCTTCTGAACCTCCAGGTAGTACAAATTTCAACGGCTTAACACCAGCAGCCACAACAGCAGCAGTAGGATTTGTAGGCGCCCTACCTCTACCTCTACCTCTACCTGTACCTCTACCTGTACCTCTACCTCTACCTCTACCTCTACCTCCACCTCTACCTCCAGCCGCAGCTACTTCTTTAGCCTGCTTTGCCGCAGCTACTTCTTTGGGCTTCTTTAACGCAGCTACTTCTTTGGCCTTCTCTGCCGCCTCTAACTCTTTGGCCTCCTCTGCCGCCTCTAACTCTTTAACATTTCTCCTCGTGGAAGGCCGTCTTTTCGTATCAGCTGGTCTCTTAGTAGCTGGAGACTTCTTAGCATCTGGAGAAGTCAAATAGTTCTTTTCCTGTATATTAAAATTATAATAACTCAGCCTAAACATTCTGAAAAATCAACCATAAAACAAAGATAAACCAGACATTACCGGCTCTCCCGCCTCTAACTCTTTGGCCTTCTCTGACGCCTCTAACTCTTTGGCATTTCTCCTCGTGGAAGGCCCTGTTTTCGTATCAGCTGGTTTCTTAGCAGCTGGAGACTTCTTAGGAGAAGTCAAAGAGTTCTTTTCCTGTATATCATAGCGAAGACAATTGAAATTATAATAACTCAGCCTAAACATTCTGAAAAATCAGCCATAAAACAAAGATAAACCAGACATTACCGGAACTTTTGGTGGACCTTTTGATGTCTGAAGTTCCTGTCCATGTCCCAGGTTATTTAGTTCCTGTCCCATTTTTAAAGTCTGGTCAGTCGTGCTCTTTGAAAGCACGAGCTCTTTCATCTGTTTGAGGTCCGTCTCAAAAGATCCAAGCCTGGTTTCAATCCTTTCATCCATCTTCTTCTCCAGATTCGCCGATACATTTTCAATGTTCCTATCAACGGTGTCAAACCTTGTGTATAACTTAGAGATCAATTCGTAGAGATCATCTTCCCCAGCATCTTCCTCCTCACTTACCTTTTTTCCTTTCTTCTTCCTCTCCTGTGCAACTCCTTCACTAGTTTCCTGACTGTTGGAAACTTTCATCTTCTGAACTTTCCGCTTCTTTGCGGGAGGAGATTCAGACTCAACAACTGCTTCAGCTTTCTTTTTCTTTTTCTTCTTATCACTCCCCTTAACATCCCAAAAACCTTTAACAAACGTATTCAGATGTATGTCTTCGATCAGGCGATCGATTGCTGGGTCGTCTTCTTCTTCTGGCCACGAATGAAATAGCTCGCAGCCATTTTCCTTCATAACCATATTAATCACACGCAGCTGTAACATAAGAGATTATGAAACCCATCAGTAAGTTTTAACTCAGACAAGACTAAAGCATAAATCAGTCATTACTAAAACATAACTCAGCCAACACTAAAGCATAAATCAGCCATTAATAAAACATAACTCAGCCGTTACTAAACAATAACTCAGCCATAACTAATCATACTCATCCATTACTAAACAATCACTCAACCAGATATAAACCTTACCTCACCAAGCGCTTTGATCTCTTCATGTTTCTTTTTAAAATTTCTTTTCAATTGCATCTCTCATCTTAATCGATTGGTGTTTGTAATGGTTTTTCATAATTGAATTGAGTTGAATTGGAACAGGAGCTAAGAGATGGAATTGGATCTGGGGAAGCTCTTCGTTGGTGGAATTTCTTGGGCTACAGATGAAGAAAAATTAAGCGACTATTTTCGCAACTACGGTGATGTTGAGAAGCTGTGATCATAAGAGATCGTGCCACTCGACGTGCTCGTGGTTTTGGTTTCATTGTTTTCGCTGATCCTCTACTTGTATTGCTGAGAGAGTCATCACGGTCAACAAAGACATCAACAATGGTAAAAAATTTCGATTTTTTTCCTTCCCATTACTGTATCTGTGATTTGTTGTTTGATCATACAGTGCGAATCAGGAATTAACGAAGATAGGTTGTTATTTGTAGATTTATCGAAGACAACGGGAGATTGTACAGATAGATTTTATACTATGTCACGAAATTGAAGCTTTAAATTGGAAATCAAATAGATATGTAAGAGAATAGAAACTTGATGTCATAGCTTGTAGATTATCTTTATGATAGGGTGTACACCATAGTACGCCTACATATAGGGCAATTTTGTTTTTCATACAACCATGGAATTATACACTCATGGTGATATATGTGTTTGCAATTGAGATTGTTGATATCATTGCGTCCTTTGAATGTTTCTAGACAGATGGTGCACTCTTCATTCTCTTCTTCTACGGTTGGTTGTCTTTTTGAAGTCTCTAGCTCAGCAATGAGGACGTCGGTGTCTAATCTGGCATTGGCAAGGAGGTTGTAATCTGTAATTGTCAAAGTTAAAAGAATTGACCTACCTGTTGGAGGTTCTGTCATTCGCACTGCATCAAAGAATTGGATGAACCTTGAAGTCATTCTTGTTGCGTCGTTGTCTTCAATTTCATGATACGATAGAAGATAGAGTAGGTTGCTGCTCAAGGTTTGCGAGGTAGGGCCTCCACCATTAGCGGTGTAAGGTATGCGTATGCTTATGTCGTTTTGATTCGTGTTTGGTCTTCTGATAATGACAGCGATTTCATTGGATGTTTGAATGTTAGTGCTGAAAGTTTGAAATGAAAAAGTAGATATGATATTTAGGCTATCTGCCATGACTTTTTTGGTAGCTATTTGGTGTTTTTGTGGTTGCTCTTCGCATCAGTGAGTCTGTTTATTTATACTTGAGTGGAGTCGTTTGGAGTTCTATGTTCGGTTTGTTTTTTTTTTTCTGTTTCGCATTCCTTCTCCGTTCATTGTCCTTAGTTTGTTATTTTTTCAAAATATTGAATGAGTCTTGATGAGGTTAGTGTTAGACGTTTCGTACGATATAGCTACATATTTTTAAAGCTTCTATAGAGAAGTTGATCCGCTTATTTGATAGGCTTGTTGGTTTAAGTCAATTACATTATCTTGGTTTAATCTTTTCTCTATGTAGGAGTGTAAATTTTTTAATTATTATGTTTTTGTAATAATGGTTTGTTTTTGTTTTCTAGAGGCCTTTTATTTAAATGTCTGAAAGGCCATTTAAATGTATCCATTGTGGTTTGGCCCTTTAGCTTGTCCAACAACTGTTCTGTTGTTGTTTGGATGTGCTTTGATTAAATGGGACTGCACGCTAAATTTTGTTGTGAGGGCCTTTTTATTTTAATTTTTAAAAAGAGAAGGTTGTTTGTTGATTATTTCAAAGATTTTGTCTTTGTTTTCTTGCTCGGAGCAGACCTCAGTTGAGGTGTTAGTTGATACTTTTGTTAATGGTTTTTTGTTTTAACCTTGTGTTGGATAATTTTGCTGTGAGGTTCATATCTCACGTAAAGTCAATTGGTTGGAGATAGAATTAGGTTTTTTTTTTTTTTTTTTTTTTTTTTTTTTTTTTTTTTTTTTTTTTTTTTTTTTTTTTTTTTTTTTTTTTTTTTTTTTTTT
>NC_025704.1:20114084-20131084 GCF_000633955.1 Camelina sativa
GTTTTTTTGAGTTTTTAAATTTTGTAACAAAACTTAATTGTAACATTGTATAGGCCTTTTTAAAAAATAAAATTTAGTAGTGTTTTTATTTTGTTTGTTGCTTTTCTTTTCTTTTTAAAACTTAATGTTTCACTGTTCCTGCGAGTGGGAGTTGTTTATTTTCGTTTGCATTGAGATTATCCTTTTATGAGTACCTATGAACTTACTGGGATTGATGTTTTTTTAAAAAAAGTTATGTGAAAATACCTATATCTTGGTGGTTTAGTGATATTTGTCGATTTAGTTGTTTTATCATTTGTTTTAATGGAGGGTTGTTTTACTAATGAGAGCTTGTAAATGCTATAAGTGTTGCTGAATCTGAAGACCTTTATTGTGTAGTC
The DNA here is from genome assembly GCF_000633955.1 of Camelina sativa. NCBI lineage: Eukaryota > Viridiplantae > Streptophyta > Magnoliopsida > Brassicales > Brassicaceae > Camelina > Camelina sativa. Next base: position 20,114,465 of record NC_025704.1, read on the forward strand.
GTATTCTTTGTTTATAAAGCAGGAAAACAACGATTTTATTATGAAGTTTTGGAATTTGTAGAGGATGATAACATTTGTTAGGCTTATTGTTTTGCCTTAAGCTAAAAGAAAAAGACAAACTTGATCATTTGTTTCAAGTAGTAGCATTGTTCGCATTTATTCTCCATATCATTGAGGGAGCAGTTGACAGTAGGACGGACTTCTCCCAATGTATTGTTGTAGCAGTCGAGTTTTCGGACATTGACTCTGTGTAATAATTTCTTGATATCTTTCCAGCATTGATCACCCTTTGCCATGTTTTCTTTCCAGCCTAGCTTGTCAAGCCATAATTTGCCTTCTGCTATGTCTCCCCTGCACAACTGTACAATTCCGTAAAGGTATACAGCGTTCTCGTAAGTACCTTCTGCTGCCTTTTTCAAATGTGCCAACCCTTCTTCTATGTTGTTTTTCTGGAAATACTCCTGGATCCCTTTGATGTAGTGTGCCTCGACATTTCCATTTGCAATTGTTTTTTCCATGAGGTCTTGGTATTTCTTGAGTGCTGCTAGGGGATTCATTGCTAGTGGCCGTAGGTTGATATTCTTGTAAACACGGTGATCTTTTGCTGCTTTAGCTAGTTGTGGTGATGCTTGCATAACATTTCTGACGTCTTTGCGTGACCTCCGTGCAACTCGAGAGATAATATCTCCCAGCACATCGTATGGTAGTTCTTCAATGGAGTAGGCTGTGTTTGGAACCATTTTTTGGAAGTTGTCTGTGATTTTGTAGTTTAGACTTTGCATTGAGTTATTTATAGGCTGGTTGTGAGTTGGAGATACGTTTACCTTTTCGTTGATCCTTTGATATGCACGTTTTCCTCATAAATACGTGAGCTGGCTGTTTAGTTCATAATCAATAATTGATGGCATAATGGTTCGTGTAATTTATGGCATAGGGTTGTGTCTTATTGTATTCCTATATTCTAATGAAGATTAGTAGTTATGAGTTTAAGTCTCAGTTGCCATATTTTCTCTCATTGGTGTCCGTTGGTGTGTCGGTTTCATTTTTGATCTATGTTTAGTCTAATTCATTTAAAATCATTTACTTCATAAAACTTTGCCTTCTTATTCATTCCTTTAGCTTATGTTAGTGGGTTAATTTTAATTCGGCTTTTCTTAATTAAAGTTAGTGGGTTGTTTATGTAGGAGTATTTGTCACTTGTAGTTTTTGCGTAATATTTGTGTTATTGTATTTTGGGGTTTTTTTTTCTTCTTTTTAGAGGCTGCTAATGAAATTCTCAACAGATGAATTTTAAAAATAATGGTTTTTTAAATGAACGTTATTTAAAGTATGTGAACTTTTTTGCATGAACAATCATATCAACGTTAGTTTTGTTTTTGTCTCCGGTTTGATTTTCTACTAACCCGTCTTATCGAATGACATGATTTTAAATGGGTGTTGTTATTGAAACAATCTTAATTGGACTTGTTGTTTATAACAGAAAGAGGATAATAGAATGGCTTGACAATAGGCCATGTTTTTTTTTTTAAACTTCTCTTAGAGATCTGTTGCCCTACATATAGGACAATTTCTTGTCACATTTAGCCAAATGATAATACAGTGATGGTGGTAAGTATGGTTACATTTCAGAGTGTTGACTTCATCTTCTCCTGTATATGTATCCAAACAAATAACGCAGGCTTCATTTTCCTCTTCTTTTGTTAGCGTTCTTGTCGATGTTTGTAGATTTGCAATGAGGATCTCTGTGTTTGGAATGTAGTTTTCCTGCAAGTTGTAACGCCAAGTTGTATTTGCTCCCGAGAAAATATATTTGTTTGGATGTTTCAGTTTCCGTTAGTCAGGACTGTAACTGTGTAGATTGAATGTGAGATTTAATTAAGAGTGGGGTAGATATTTTTTTTAGTGTACGTTTCTCTTACTCTTAAGTCGTTTCGATTACACAACATGATAAGGATTACTGAGCGAGTCTCACTCTGTTTTTGCTGGTTTTTTTTTCTAAGTAATTGGGTGTAATTTTTAAGAGCTGAGACATTTATCAGTTTGGCCTTTATTTGTGCAGAGTTATAGAATTTTAATGTGTGAAATAGAATTTTAGACTACTTTATGTAGTATGTGAACTCTTGTTGGTGTGGGCGTTCTCAACACAAACTTGTGGGTGTATCTCTACACAGACGCAAAGTAGTAAAGCCAAGTTGGATCTTACTTTGTAATTGTAATAGATTTTAGGCAATAGCAAAACAGTAAAATGTTTGTTTCAGTGTGAAGAGAAATAGTAGTTCCCATTAATGCGAGACTCATATGGTAATAAGAAGCAAAAGTTTTAGACGATAAGTGGAAGAGAAGGGTAGACTTTGAAATAAGCAGGAAATTGAAAACTCGTTAATAAAAGCTGGTGGGGTTTGCACGTCAAGGGTATTATGAGATTTGGTCACGGATTTAGGTGTTGTGGCGTTGGATCTTGTTGTTATTGTTGTCTTCCAGTTGTAAGTGCGCAGCCTTCTTCTTCGACTTTCCACTTGAAGCATTTGTAGATTGTCCGGGTTCCTTTCCTCCCATATCTCCTTCAATGTCTTGCTCAGATGGCTTGCTATGGATGTTAATATTATCTTCCACTATACGGTTGACTGTGAAAGTTTGACGGGTTGCCCTGAAATTGTATTCTGTCAGCTTAACCTGAAATTTGCATGAGCGACCAACAATGTCTAGGATACATTGTGGTGTCTTCTTGCTAAATTTTCCAGAGTCGTCTGAATCATCACCCTAGTAATAATTTGATAAAATGGTTAGCATTTGATTTATAGTTTTATATTTTCTTCTTTGTTTGGTAAATTATCTTAAATAATTTACCTCAGGGAATTCAAGTGAGAAAACTTCTGCAGCTCTTCTTCCGAGAAAGTGTAACCCTTCACGGTCAAAAATGACAAAGGTTGCGACGTCGTTGTTGGCATCAGAGACTAATACTTCGAAACGGTACCTGAACAGACATTCGCAGGTGACGTGAAGGGTTTAGATTAGAAAATAAAACGTCCCACAATATGGTGGAGATGTGGTTGTTCTGTTTTAAATAACTGAAAATACCTTAGCATCCCAACCTTGTTAGGTTTGTTACAAGTTGTGCAAATCAGTGTAGTGTCTGATTCTTCCAACATTGTATTACAGTAGGTGCAAGAAACATAATTCCAGCCAGATTCGCCAAGTATCTTGATGATGGTGACGGAGCATAGAAAGTTGATTTTCTGTTTTACTTTTTTTGTTACACGTATATGAAGTGAACGTGTAGTGAAGAAGCAAAGTTATGAGATAGTTTAGTAGGTACCTGTGGGATTTCCTTTTCGATAAACTCATTGAGCTCATTTATAGTCAACGTTTCAACCTTGGCTACGGCGGTGGATGAGCTCCCAAAAGCTGGGTCTTGTTCACTTAACCTGATGATTGGGTAGGGTTTTATTCAAAAGTAGTGGATGAATGTGTGATGTGAAAAATTGCAAAGAAAGTGTAAACATACCATGTTATAAACTCTGAGGTTTCAGCAATGTCAGCGTCGAAGAAGACGCGAGAAGCAGATGTTGAGCTAAGTGTTACAGCACCTACGTAGAGGATGGTGTTAGTTAGTTGGTTTTTTTTGGTAGTATAGAAGTATGATATAGATTGTGTACCTCCCAAAAATTTTGCATTGGCAGTGGTGAGGAGCAGAACATTTGGTTTTAACTCACTGGCATTCCATCTTGTACGGAAATTTGCAGCAATGATATCCCAGAGGTAAATACGAATTGTTTCGCCACTGTTAAGAAGTAGATTGTAAAGAGTCAGTTGGGAATTATTTGATCAACATTTATACAAATAAAAGTATGTGAGACCGTACTCTCTCATGAGGAGGTGCAAGAAGATTATGTCCTTAGACTTCCCGTTGGCAGTTCTTGGTGCTTCAGCATTTGTAGTAGTGTCTTGTAAGTTGTCCCCAGTAATGAGACGAATTTGGCCAATGACATCTACATTAAAACAATATATAACAATTAGAATGAATTAGATTTTTAAATCAAAGAATCTAAAATATGTTTAAGTAGAGAAAGCGTTTCTTACCATAAAGCTCACCGTTTCTGTCAACGATGGATGCAAAATCATTGAAAGGTCGGAGCCTAAATTTCTGAGAAACGATTTTGTGGTCTCCTTTAGTAACTTCTTGCAATTCGGTTTGATTGCAGAAAGATATGCCGTATTTGTGATCAGAAACTTTGAAAAGTTTCTTGCACGGGCTGATTATGAATTTGTTGATGGTGTAGACTGAATTAGCTTTCAGGAAGACTTCATACCGACTGATTCTGTTAGCAGGTATGAAGGCTTGGATTGTTGTTGCCTGGTGGGAAATGCCGTAGTTAGCAAATGCTTTATTTAAAAATATGGTAGATGTGCGCAAGGACATAAGGGATTTCATTACTTACATTTTCATCTATCAGTAACAGTTCTAGACCAATGAGAAGGTTGCCTCTAGTGTGATTGCGAGCCTCCTAGAAGTGGATTAATCTGAATAGAATTTCTTCTTTGCAGAAAGTGCCTTCAAGGGTGTCGAATGTTCTGTTTTTTTTTTTTCACAGGGATGGAAATAGATGCAGATGCCATGGTTGGTTTTGAAGGTGGTTTGACAAAGTTGTAGTGGTGATGGTTTCATTACGGCGGTGGTGGTTTTATAGGGTATGGGAAGTGAAGATAGTAATGAAATTATAATGGTCATTTAAGTGTAAGGAGAGTGGGGGATGGAGTACTTTAAATGGAAACGGTGGTCTTCATTGCAGGCTCTAGGAAGCTGACTAGATTTGAGATGGTGGCTGTTAATTGCTGCAAGTAGGGTTTACGCAGAGAAGAAGAGGAACAGACCTTCGGATGATGATGAATTCATTATGATTGCAAAAACTGAGTAATCGTAAATGTGATGTGTGTATAAGCCCGAAACTTAATTGGACCTAAAAGCCCGATATAAGTCACTCGAGAGTGAGTGGTTTTTTAAATTTTTGGTTCTTTTTCATTTAGTCGTGGAAGCACAATTTATTGTATTTGTAATTTAATTATTAAGTTTTTGATAAATTTGTAAAGAAAAATTAAAGACATAGAGGAATTAGATTTGAGAACTGCTGAGGTGGCTTCTTGATAATGCTTCACTTTTTGCTTAGGTGGACACTCTCAGAGGGCTCAAAATGTCCCTTTTATTATTAGTAATTTTTAATTTAGATTCGGCTAAACAACATCCAAAACTGGAGTACACGGCCCATTAAAAAAAAAATTACACAGTTTATCTAAAATTGCTTTAATTATATATAAGTAGAAATTAGTAATATTATTTCTACGCTTATAAATAGTATCTCTTATCGGCTTACCAATATTATAGTAGTGCTAGATTAGAACACGTCCGATGTGCGGGTTTAGAATATTTAAAATAAAATAAAATTTAACAAAGAATATAAAGTAAGTATTTATAGTAAGTATTTCTAATAAGTAAAAACTATCTATAAAAGTAAATAGATACATCGAAGTGTTCAATATAAATATCTGGTGTAAAAGGTGCGACTCTGCGGTTGAGACTATTAATCACGTTTTTTTTGAATGCTCTCACTCGTGGGAAGTTTAGGATTTATCTCTAACTCCGGTCTCATCAGAGGGTTTTCCATATGAGTCGGTGAACTCAAATTTGGATTTTGTTTTCTGGAGGGATGTACAGGATGATCCTGATAACTTCTTCAATTACCATGATTTTTATGGGCAATCTGGAAGGCCATAAAAAAATTAAGGTTTAGAGATTGAGATGAATAATATAATTGCTCAGGCTTTGGGCGATAAGTTAGCTTGGGAAGAGGCGCTATCTTTTACGGCAGTCATGTCGGCTCCATCTCCGTCTTCGAATGTCCAGGTTTCCTCACCTTGTTGTCAAATTGATGGTTCTTGGAAAGCAACCAATGAGCATTCATGATTGGGCTGGTGGTGTTGCATTGGTGAGGAGCGAACCTTATTGTTGGGGGTCAAGTGTCTAAGACGGAGCCCCTCCCCCCTGCATTCAGAGTTAGAAGCGTTGTTGTGGGCCATGGAGCGGATACGTGCTGAGTTACTCACTATGGTGCATTCTCTGAATATTGGCCATCCTTCTTCAACTTGCTTGATGAGTTTAATTCGCTGGAGTTTATTCCACTATTCTCTATCTCTTGGATCCCGCATGCGACAAATTTGAAAGTGGATTGTCTTGCCCGTGCTTCGCATTCTCTTATCTCTGAAGTTTCTTTTGTAAACCTCTTCCCTCTGGCTTGGGCAACTAACCGAGGAAATTTCTTTTAAATTATTGTTTGGTTGAAATAAAAAATAGATACAATTTTAGTTAAAGAAAATAGTTGTAGATGAGTTCAAAAGTATTTAAATTAAATTAAATTTAATAAAAATATATATTTAATATTTTTCGTAAGTAAAAAAATGTATAAAAGTAAAGAGATAAACTTTTAGTTATAGAAAATAGTTGTTTTTTTTTGCTATAATACACTAATGTATATCCATTTACAAATGTACTGTCTACATTACCACCAAAAGTTTATTTGTACATCCAAATATATTTTATTGTTAAAATATACTCTCTAGTCTTAACTACTACCAACAAATTGGCTTATGAACACATTAAATAACCTATTATATGTCTCTTCACTTTAACATTTTTATAATTACAAAAACGCATACGTTTAGTTTTACACATTCCTATCATATATATTATAATAACAGTCTTTTGAATTAATTATTTGATTGATGAAAAAAATATGAGATGATCTATTTTTTTTTTTTTAGTTCAACAATCTTTTTCTTTATGTAAAAGTGAGTATTTACATTTTTTTAGAAACAGTAACTAATTGTATAATTTTCATAGTCATTTTTTTATCTTATATAAAAAGTAATATTTTTCTTGTAATATAGCAACTAAAAATTAAAATAAGTAAACAAAATTATAATTTTATATTTTATGGTATACATATGTTATCTTATAATTAGATTCTAAATAAAATTAGGTTTTATTTTAGGGAGATTCTCAAAAATAGCACAATTTTAAGTTTTTGTTCCAAATTTAGCATACACTTTTGTATTTTCCAAAATTAGCACACAAATTAAAGCACTAAAATAATTAATTAAGTATTAAATAAAAATCTCCATCTTTATCTCTACAATAATGAGATTTCTGAGATTTCGTTTTCACCGGCGTCATCTTCTCCAACTCAGCGAGCTCACGTCTCGATTTCTCCAGAACCATGTGCCCTCTTCTTCTTCTTATTCTTTAATTTGCTCTTTAATCGTTTCACCAAGCTTTGCTATTTGTAATTACCAATTCACAAAAAATCATATGAGCCGAAGCGTGACAAACCATGAGCCAATCGAGTCCTTACTCTCCCAAGACCTTAAAGCATCATAAATTTCTTGCCAATCAATTTTTATTTCCCGATCTTTCGCTGTCTATGGGTTTTCGCCGCCGTGTTCACAGCCGTGTTCTCATCATTGATCTGTCCTCGCCGATCTCGCTTGGAGCTCCGATTACATGTTCATATATAGTTCCGATGAAGCATATGACCGAGATATTATCGATTTCGTATTTTGGAGATGTTGGTGACGGAAAGACCTTGAACACCAGCACATTCATTTCAATGATTAATCAAAAGGTACTCCAACATCAACGATGGAATGCTACTCTATGTGTCTTGTGGTATGTATTTGACTCAGAGCTTCAATCTCACTAGTCATATCACTCTATACGTCGCCGATGGAGCGGTTATCAAAGCCCTTTAGGTGAGTGATTGATTTTGATCAAATAAACCTTATATGAAGAACTTGATTCAGGGAATATATTTGGAATTTTTTGGTTTGTGTGTTCTCTAATGATGTTTGATTTTTGAAACTGTGTTTATAGTTGGAGATTTAGGTTTAGACGTGTATCATTGTAAAAATGTGTTAATGTTTTGAGTTTTCCTTGGTAGTTGGTGTGATTTTCTTGTGTTATTTTGTGTGTATTGGTTTAGTTTATAACATTATGTTGATGGATAAATGAAGTTTCTGTAAAAGTTTCAGGATAGCTCCAACTCTCTGTTTCCTCTTTGGAATCATAGTAGGCTTGAAGACAATATTGTAATCCTTTTAGCTTATTGTTATGTAGTATCTCTTATGTTCAAAGCATTGGATTTGTTTGAAGTGCTCTTAACAAGAATCACTCTAGTTTTTCCTCTTGTTTAAGTTCTCTATTTTTTAGAATCCCTTCTTCTGTTCTTGCAATTTGAAATCCATCATCCAGCAAGCAGCATCCAACACTCATTGAAAATTCAGGAAGGATCGCAAGAAATTCAGGAAAGCTTCTTTCCACTTCAGGATGACCTTCATAAAAAGTTTTGATTTCAGGATGAACTTAATGATAGATAATCAGAGAACACTAAAGATTTTTTTCACTCATGGTTTTTTCTTCCTTTTGTTGTGTGTTGGTGTTTAGTTTGCTACATATTGATCAGATAAATGAGTTACTAGTAAAGCACCAAAAAGAAATTGTTTCAAGAGATTTTAGCTAAGACAACAACTACAAGTAAAGAAAATTGAAAGATGAGAAGTGAAATTACAATTGTGCAACCACATACACTAAATTTCTCCTTTATGTGTTTCAAATTTTGTAGTAATGCTGAGTTTTTATGTGGAATATATTCTTGTTTTATGAATTCAAATTATTTTCATAAAATTATTATTTAAAGATGCTTTCTTACTTAATGCATACCTTTGTTGGTACTTTGTAGACTCCTTTCAACTTGAAAAACCATCACCTAGCACTCCTTGGAAATTTCAGGAAGGAATCCACAAAACTAAAGAAATCTTTCCTCAATTTCAGGATGACCTTCATAAAAAGTTTGAAATTCATTATGAACTTAAGGATGACCTTCAAAAAAAATCTAGATAATGGTAAACACACAAATATGCACAAAATGATATCATTACCCTTCACTAGTGGAGTAATGTGAGACAACATATTTAAAATAGTTTTAGTAATATATTATTTAAATTGAGGAAGAATTCGATAATATTTAGGAAGAAACCCTTAAACTTCAGGATAGCCTTCATAAAATATGTAGGAAGACACAAAATCAAATTATTACTCTTATAGTTAAAATATCAAGATGTTGCCTAAAATAAAATAAAAAATCAGGATGTTGCACAAAACAAAATCAAATATCCTTAATAAATGGAGTTATGTGTGATAGATTAAGGAAAAAACAAAAAATTAAAAGATGCAAAAACTTATTTCTTTATATTTAGGAAATATTTCATAATATTTAGGAAAATATTCTTTCAATTTAGTAAAGCTTTCCTAAATATTCAGAAATCGTAAAAATAGTAATGAACATAACCAGAAAATCTTATCTTACTGTCCTCCACCTCATGAACACAACTAGGCAACTCCAAAAACTCATTTCTTTATATTAATGGATGAAAGCAAGTTCAAGTTAGTTCTTGGTCTTGCTATATATGCTGAGCTCTGACTACTGTGTGGTTTCATATTCTTTTGCATTTGATGTCTCAGGAAATTGATAGTATACCCGGTCTGATGTCTCAGGAAGACCTTCCTAAACTTCATGGAAGCTTTGCTAAGTAGTTGTTCAACTCGTTCAAGTAGTTGTTACCATAGAATCTGCTCAATCTTTTCTTATCTTGGCAATCTTAGCCTCGTTCAGAGTTCGAAGTCGTACGTCTACACTCTCTCTCTCTCTCTCAAATTTGATCATTGTCCACTATTTCCCTGAAATTCTTCTTCTTCCTCCGAATCTTGTTATTTTGTAGTTGTATTTTGAAAATTCAGGAAGCATTATTGAGAATTCAGGAAGACTTTCCTCAAACATATTTCCAGATTTCAATTTTTATCCCAAAAAATGGGATTGAAGATTTCTCGAAGCTATGTGATGTATCTACATACGACACAAGATGCAAGTATTATTTGGATATAGTTAAAGAGTGTGTTGACATTTTATAGGTCTATATTCCTTTATCCAGTTTTACTTTATCTGTTTTTAGACATGTATGATGTTTGTGAAACATTTTTGGATTGTTTTTGTACTTGTGTGATGTTTTTGCGCCATGACAGTGTCATATGTTTCTGTGTTAGCATTTAGTTTTAACGGTGATTGAACTATATAAATGATTCTATGAAATTCAGGACTAATTCTATGAAATTCGGGAAGGAATCTATGAAATTCAAGAAGCCTTACTTGAACTTCAAGATGATCTTCATAATTTTTTTTGGATTTTCTAACATCAAGATGTGCATAAAAATAAAACCATTACCACTTACTAATTGAGTAATCTACTAATATTTGACACATTGAAGCAAAACAAAAAAATAATAATTTAGAAAGACATTTATTTAAAATTTAGAAAGGATATAATAATATTTAGGAATGACTCATTGCAATTCAGGATCATTTTCATAATAAAAAAATAATTGAAATATCATATGAGATTACATATTTAAAGATGGTTCCTGTATAAACCTCATAATGTTTGAAAATAACTCAATGCATAAAATTTATCATATTGGAGTAATCTGTGATACATTAAGACACCACAAAAAAATAGAAGATTAAAAACTCATTTCTTTAAATTAGGAAGGATTTTATAATATTTAGGAAATTATACTTGAATTTTAGGAAGGATTTCCTGAATGTTCAGAAATCTCAGAAATGGTGACGAACCGTTTACTCTCACCAACTGTTTCTATAACTTATTTTTGTATAGATTTTTACACACACAAACTTATTTACTCTTACTAATTGTTTTGTTCATAATGACATTATATCAAACACTTGGTATGCAATAACTTTGGCAAGAAGAGAAGAGAAGAGAAGCTTCTATTGTTTCTTCTGAGTAAATTTGGCTCCATAGCTTCACCTGGATCAATACATCGACCTCTGTGAATTTAATACCCATCAAATCATGAATAATCACCTAATTAATAATCATCAAATCAGATTTGTTTTGCTCTTAATTTCAATAATTAGAGTGACAGATTTTGTTGACGAGATCTCAATCTGATCCTTCACGGTGGCATCAACGTACGGGAAATGACACGCTCTCTCCATAAGAAAGCCACTATCATCATCTCCTCCTTCACCACCAGCTTTGGCTGTTAGAGCTCCTCCGGCGAGGAAACCGAGTCATGAATATCCCTTTTGGCAGCAATACTAGTTTATCGGTCTTCTCTTTGTCATGCCTTTGAGATTCTTCTATCTTGTTCTCTTCCCTTACCTTAGCCTCGATCTGATTTCGATTATATGCTGGCCTCCGCCGCTGGGTCTGGTAAAGAAAGTGTTGAGCTGTGTTTCATTTCATTAAGTGCCTTGCAAAATCGGAAAGACGATTGTTGGAGGAAGACGATCCTGGAGATGACGATTATTGGAGGAAGACGATGCTATAAGAAGACATATACGACATCACAACTAGATGGAGCCACCTCATCTCGCCGGAAAAGACATCGGAGCATGTTGACGAAGTTAATGGATTTGATATCACACAAAATCAATAATTTATTTTGTTATATAAAATAAATAATAATTTGAATATATAAAAACGCTAGTTTTAGAAATTTGAGAGTGTGTGCTAACTTTGGAAGAAAAACTTAAAATAGTGCTATCCTAGGGTATTTCTCTTTATTTTATCTATTTATTTTTATATAAAACCTTTTAAGTTAGGTTTTGAATTTTCATATTTTTATTTTTAAAATTTTTAATAATAAATTAATATATGTTTACATCTGAATAATATAACTAACATGTGTCATAATTTTGTTAATGAATAATTTTGTCTATCAAAGTTTATATAATAAGATATCTCCTTGTCCCATGTTCGATTTTTTTAACAATTTCCATTTAGTGACATACTAAATGTCGAATAAGTCCTTGTCTTCAACCTCTTAAAACCGAGATCTGCAACCCTAAATCCGCCGTCACTTTTTTTTCCCGTAGTTTTGATCATCACGATAACACAGTATCCTTTTTCTCCTTTCCGGTACTCTGTATTCTTCTATTGTAGATCCAATGGCGATTTCCAAAGATTTGTATCCTTCTCAGGAAGACCTTTTGTACGAGGAAGAGATATTGAGGAATCCGTTCAGTCTGAAGCTGTGGTGGAGGTATCTGATTGCGAAAGCTGAGTCGCCGTTCAAGAAGCGTTTCATTATCTACGAGAGAGCTTTGAAAGCTCTTCCTGGGAGCTATAAGTTGTGGTATGCTTATCTTAGAGAACGGCTCGATATCGTTAGGAATTTGCCTGTTACTCATCCTCAGTATGATTCTCTCAACAACACTTTTGAAAGAGCTCTTGTTACTATGCATAAGATGCCTAGGATCTGGGTTATGTATCTTCAGACTCTTACTGTTCAGAGACTGATTACTCGTACTAGGAGAAATTTCGACCGTGCGCTCTGTGCGTTACCTGTTACGCAACATGATAGGATCTGGGAACCATATCTTGTGTTTGTTAGTCAGGATGGGATTCCTATTGAGACTTCGCTTCGGGTTTATAGGAGGTATCTTATGTATGATCCTAGTCATATTGAGGAGTTTATTGAGTTTCTTGTCAAGTCAGAGCGTTGGCAAGAGTCTGCTGAGAGATTGGCCTCTGTGTTGAATGATGATAAGTTTTATTCCATCAAAGGGAAGACCAAGCATAAACTGTGGATGGACTTGTGTGAGCTTCTTGTGCACCATGCCAATGTTATTTCGGGTCTTAATGTTGATGCTATCATTAGAGGAGGTATTAGGAAGTTTACGGATGAAGTGGGAATGCTGTGGACTTCTCTTGCGGATTATTACATTAGGAAGAATTTGCTTGAGAAAGCTAGGGATATCTATGAGGAAGGTATGATGAAAGTGGTTACTGTGAGAGATTTCAGTGTTATATTCGATGTTTATTCTAGATTTGAGGAAAGTACTGTTGCGAAAAGGATGGAGATGATGAGTTCAAGTGACGAAGAAGATGAGAATGAAGAGAATGGGGTAAAGGACGATGATGAGGATGTCCGTCTCAATTTTAATCTGTCGGTGAAAGAGCTGCAGAGGAAGATACTGAATGGGTTTTGGTTGAATGATGATAACGATGTTGATCTTAGATTAGCTCGCTTGGAAGAACTGATGAACAGAAGACCTGCACTAGCAAACAGTGTGCTCCTTAGGCAAAATCCACACAATGTTGAGCAATGGCATCGCAGAGTCAAAATATTTGAGGGAAACGCAGCAAAGCAGATTCTCACATACACCGAAGCAGTGAGGACTGTGGATCCTATGAAAGCTGTTGGGAAGCCTCACACGTTGTGGGTTGCGTTTGCCAAGTTGTATGAAGACCACAAAGACCTGGTCAATACAAGAGTGATTTTTGACAAAGCCGTCCAGGTAAACTACAAAAACGTAGATCATCTCGCCAGTGTGTGGTGTGAGTGGGCTGAGTTGGAGCTGAGACACAAGAATTTCAAAGGAGCATTAGAGCTGATGAGGCGTGCTACAGCTGTACCTACAGTAGAAGTCAGACGGAGAGTTGCTGCTGATGGCAATGAACCTGTCCAGATGAAGCTGCATAGATCCTTGAGGCTTTGGTCCTTTTATGTTGATTTAGAGGAAAGTCTGGGGACTTTAGAATCGACAAGAGCAGTCTATGAGAAAATATTGGATTTGAGAATAGCTACGCCTCAGATTATATTGAATTATGCTTTCCTTCTGGAGGAAAATAAGTACTTTGAAGATGCGTTCAAGGTGTATGAAAGAGGTGTCAAGATATTCAAGTATCCTCATGTGAAAGACATATGGGTAACTTATCTTACAAAGTTTGTCAAAAGATACGGCAAGACAAAGCTGGAGCGGGCAAGAGAGCTGTTTGAACATGCTGTTTCAATGGTAAGCTCATCTATCCTTTTATCCATGCTGGCTGGTTTTTGTTTTGTCTGACCACATATCTGATCAAACAAGCACCTAAGTTAACTGCTTGTCTATTGATGTGGTGATATTTTTCGTGATCTAACCTGTGATTTATCTTTCTTTCAGGCTCCGTCTGATGCTGTCAGGACCTTATACCTTCAGTATGCTAAGCTAGAAGAGGATTATGGTTTGGCCAAGCGAGCCATGAAGGTTTATGAGGAAGCAACCAAAAAGGTTCCAGAAGGTCAGAAGCTGGAGATGTATGAGATATACATTTCTCGTGCCGCAGAGATATTTGGTGTTCCTAGAACAAGGGAGATATATGAGCAAGCAATTGAATCTGGGCTTCCTCACAAGGATGTGAAGATCATGTGCATAAAATTTGCAGAGCTGGAGAGAAGCTTGGGAGAAATTGATCGTGCTCGTGCACTCTACAAGTATGCCTCTCAGTTTGCAGACCCAAGGTCCGACCCTGAGTTTTGGAACAAGTGGCATGAATTCGAGGTCCAGCACGGAAATGAGGATACTTACAGAGAAATGCTCCGTATCAAACGAAGTGTTTCCGCAAGCTATAGTCAGGTTAGTCTCTTTGATCCATGGGTAAAGCATAATACTTTGAAGTGTGTTTGCATGATTCACCATTTTCTTCCAGCTCTCAGAGGAGCAACTTTTGTTGTCAACTCTGAGAATCCATTTACTGTAGTTGTTGACTTGGATTTGCAAACTGACTATTTATTTGATCGTTTTGTTTCAGACTCATTTCATTCTACCAGAGAACATGATGCAAAAGGACAAGATGGTAGATGTGGACGAGGCAAAAGACGAGCTGAAGAAAGCAGGCTTACAGGATGACGAAATGGCAGCTCTAGAGAGGCAGCTTTTGAATACAACGAGTACCAACACAGAGGCAATGAAGGATGGCGGAAGAAGAGTTGGGTTTGTCAGCGCAGGAGTCATCTCACAGTCTGGTGAGAATGCGGGGAAACCAGTGACAGGGAATGGAGAAGACATCGAGCTTCCCGATGAAAGTGACGATGAGTCTGATGGGGAAGACCAAGTGGAGATCGCTCAGAAAGAAGTCCCTGCTGCTGTTTTTGGAGGGCTCGCCAGAAAGAGAGACGGAGATGAAGAAGATGGAGAAGACGGTGCAGCCGAGAAACTAGGTGCACTAGAGAGGATGAAGAGACGGAAGCTTGTTCAGTGAACAATTAGTCTTGTGCTTCACTGATTCTGGTTCTAAACTTAATTGTATAATCGAGAAACATGAACTTAGAGAGGAAGGAATTTTGTATTCTGTTTTGTCTTAATTTGACACTTTGTCTACTGAGTTATCTGTATTTCCTTGGTCTCTGAATTATTGTGCATCATGAACTTTTTTGTAGGTTCTGAAAATGATTTGCTTTCACTTGAAAAGAGAGTTTTATGGATTCAAACACAAACTGATTATACTTTTCATTGGAAGGACATTTCGTTTCTTCCAAAAAGAGTATTTGATCTAAAAACTCATCATCCCATAAAAATTGTTGTAAGCTACAGGGGAAACACTAAAGTCTCTCATCTTCATACATTCTCGTTTGAGCTTGAAGAAACCTCAGCTTTCTTCTCCTCTTCTTTGTTACTCATTGCTACTGGAGATGAGTCGGTAACAGAATCTTCAGGTTCCGTCTTAAGCTCAGACTCGAACTCTTTTGCAGCCTACATTATACAAAACACGCACAATGCTTCATCAATGCAAGTAAAATGATAAAAGGAACACTAAAATCATACTACAAGAAGCTATATATCTCAGAAAACCAAATTAGTTATAACCAAATCACAAGCAAACCCTTGTGATTGGATTTTTGGAAAGTATTAACCAAACATAACAACATGTTTACATCTATATTATACAACAAAGTTATCAATAAACTTATTGTTTAGAAGCAAAATAATTTTCTATATAGCAAAGTTGTTTCCATTCTTTGTTAGTGTTCTTATGGATTCCACACAAGCACTTGAAACAGTAAAGTCCCAAAAACACATTCCTTCCTAAGACCTTTTAATCATGAGAAGCTTTTCCAAATGCCTTTGCACAAGAAAACTCCAGAGCATAAAGTTATCAATGAACTCAATGCTTATGCGAAGGAATGTTTTATTCTTGATATAATACAATATACAGTGAAGTTATAGCCACTAGATTCCCAATTTTTCTGAGTATTCTTATCAATTCCACACAAATCCAGACAGAAGTAAGCACTTGAAACATAGAAATCCCCAAAAACACATTCCAACAACAAACTACAAGCTTTTCACATGACTTGTCACTAGAATCTCATAAAAATGTTGAGTCTTCTTTTTATCAATTCCTCACAAATCCAGACACAACTCATACAATAACTAAGCACTTGTAGCATAAAATTCCCAAAACATACATCAATTTCAACAACAATCAACAGGCTTTTCACAGTAATTGGCAATAAGAAAACTCCAGAATTGCACACAAACAAACCTGCTGAAAGCTTTTGACGGTTTTACCAATACTCTTGCCAATCTCAGGAAGCTTCTTAGGTCCAAAAAGCAAAGCAGCGACGCCAGCAATCACAGCGAGCTCAGGCACACCGAGACCAAACAGGGCATTACAAGTCAGTGGCTTTCTTGTCTGTTCCGGTCGGATTCTGCGTCGAATCGCCACCAA
>NC_025704.1:20131837-20174421 GCF_000633955.1 Camelina sativa
TTTTTTTTTTTTTTTTGTGCTTTTATCCAATACAATCCTGAATTCTACAGTTCCCCATCTAACAAAATAAAATATTTTTTCATATTAAATGAAATATTAGTAGAAACTATTGTAAATCTGACTTAGTCCATATTAGTAAAATTTAATGTGTAAATACAAAAATTCATTTAAAATGAAATAATTTTGAAGGTAAAGTAAAGATCTACTTAATAATAGTATAATATATTATATTATCTTCGGAATTTTTCTTTATAATATTTTCAAAACGATATTGAATATTATACTATGTTAAACAAATCCATTGCATAAAATAAAAACAATTTAACATAATCAAATTATATATATATATATACATAAATAATTATGTCTGATATAGTGATATGGTATCTTTTTTTAATATATATGTTTATATGATACCAACCACTCAATATATCGAATTGAAACAAAAAAAACAAAGACCAATACATAGTGGGATTACATTACAAACATCTTGTGTAATGGGTTTAAAAGATGGCAAAAAGAAATCATCAAGATATCAATAGAATTCCAATAAAATTTTGGGAATAAACAAAAATCAAAAGTAACTAGATATTCACCCGCGGTACACCGCAGGGCTATTTTTTTTATAAAAGATTTAATTTGTTTTATAGATTAACTATATATATATAAGTAATGTTTAATTTGTATTTTTTAACATGTACAACCTTACAAATATAGATATATTAGTTAGTATAGAAATTATAAAGTATTTTGTTTGAGGTTTATTGTTTTTTATTATAGTATAACATACAATTAAATAAGTAGTGATTTATAGAAGGAATATACTGTGTTTTTTATTTATTTACAGATAGTAGTATTTTTATTATTTTAAATTGTTTAGATATATGTACCGGATAATTTTGTATTGTAGTTTTGTATTCCCTATATAATAAAATGGAAGTACACAACTTTTTTGGTAGACTATATAATTTTTATAAGTTGGTTACAAAATAGGCTATAGATTAAATATAGGTTGGTTACAAAAAAAGGTTATAGATTAATTGGTCAATCTGTAAGCTATATGAATACACTTAATAATATCCCAAAAAATCCTCTTAAAGAGAATATTCTAATAATTTATACAATTTATAAAATAAAATCTTTAGTATTCGATGTATTGTTACAAAAGATATATTGTTAGGCATAAAAATATACTGTTAAACGTAAATTTTTTTTTTGGCAATTTATCACACTTAATTTTGATTTCCGAGATCTTATTGTGCTGTTGAAAATAAAATCTTAACTGAGCACGGATCATATTAAAAAACTTTCACCAAACATGTTCAAAAATTAAAATAAAAACAAACAACAAACATAACCATTTCTCATACATAAAATNGAATATCCCGAAAAATCCTCTTAAAGAGAATATTCTAATAATTTATACAATTCATCAAATAAAATCTTTAGTATTTGATGTATTGTTACAAAATATATATTATTAGGCATAAAAATATACTGTTAAATGTAAATTTTTTTTTTTGGCAATTTATCACACTTAATTTTGATTTCCGAGATCTTATTGTGCTGTTGAAAATAAAATCTTAACTGAGCACAGATCATATTAAAAAACTTTCACCAAACATGTTCAAAAATTAAAATAAAAACAAACAACAAACATAACCATTTCTCATACATAAAATTACAAAATTAACAATATAACACTTACAAAATAGATGTTTTTTAAAGTCATTATATTTTGCATATGATTTTATTGCATAATATTTAATCCAAAAAACTTCTAAAAACAATCATATTAAATTATATTTTATTCTAAAGTTATAATATAAATAAAAGAAATTTCAACCCGTGCTCTAGCACGGGTCATAATCTAGTGTTTTATATATAAAGAATCAGTTAATTTTAGTATATATAATTTTGTTGTGAAATGCAAATAAAAGTTGTTAGCAGTTATTTGTTTGACATGAATTCCACATTATTTTTCTTTTAATAAACTTTGGTTATTAAAATAGACCCAAAATGTGTATATATAATTTGTTTAGGAAATGTTTTTATGGAGAAAATATTATTTTGTAAAATGGGAAACTTAATATTAATTAAATTTGTTATAAACTTAATATTTAATGTTAAAGAGAGTGGTTCCTATTGTTTTGGAAATTTTCTTAGGATGAAAAATCTTATTTCTAAAAATTGAAATTTAATATTAATAAATTAAATGAATAATAAAATTAATAATTAATGTCAATGGCATGGTTGTAAATAGGTTGGAACTTCAAGATTTATTTCATAAATGTCTCCAAAAATGTATATATAGATTAAGAAACTACCATAGGACCCACGGTGTATTCTCTCTCCTCATATACAATTATTTTTATATCCATTACATATATTACATGTTATTTGTTTAAATATCATGTCATTTTTGTTTTAATGAAATTATATATCGGTTTGGGTTCACAAATGAAATGATTAAGGCTTAAATTTTACAATTGGAACGAAATTATATGTCGGTTTGAGTTCACAAATGAGATGGTTTGGGTTTAGAGTTTACAATTAGAACGAAATTATATGTCGGTTTTGGTTCACAAATAAGATGGTTAGGGTTTAGATTTTACAATTATAACAAAATTATATGTCGGTTTGGGTTTAGATTTTATAATTAGAACGAAACTATATGTCGGGTTGAGTTCACAAATGAGATGGTTAGGGTTTAGATTTTATAATTAGAACGAAAGTATATGTCGGTTTGGGTTCACATATTATATGTCGGTTTGGATTCACATATGAAATGATTAGGGTTTAGATTTTACAATTAAAACGAGATTATTTGTCGGTTTGGGTTTACAATTAAACTCTATTTAGTTCAATATAAATATCACATGCTATTTTAAAAAACCACACCAAATCTTTCACTCTTTCTATCTAACAATAAAACAAAAAAGGTGATCGTGTTTTTTTACTCCAAAAAACATGGGTCCTATGGTATTTTCCTAAAAAAAATATGCTGTTGTACCCGGATTACCCGAAGTTCACAAAATTCAAAATTTTAGTATCTGATTTACTCTAAATTATTCAATAATACGCAATATATCTGAAAATTTAGAGTATTTTTTACCCAAGTTTACTAATAAACAGTTTAAATACTTCAAATATCTAAAAATATGATTATTTTAGATACTTATATTATTAAAATTATAAATATTACTAATATATTAGTACTATATATTAATAATATGGGTATATTCCGATACCCGTTCGGATTTCGGTTCGGATCGGGTTCGGGTTCGAGTTTTCGAATTTTCGTATATTTAGAACCCGTTCGGATATTTTACAATTTTGGATACGGGTTCGGATCGGGTTTTTTGGATCGGGTTCGGATCGGATCTTCGGATCCGGATATTTTGCACAGGCCTAGGCTTGAGGTCTCTTAATGGTAAGTAAGAAAGATGAAGTCAAGATTCTTCACGTTTAAAGACAATATTCCCTCAATTTTGGTGAATTCATTAAAATGTGAGTATTTTATGTATTTTTGATTAAAATTATGATGTTATTTACAGTTAAATTTATTTTTGATGTTCTAAATCTTATACCCTCAGTTTTAACCAAAGTAAAATGTTTAATCTGCTATAATTAAACTATATATCAGATGGAATATTTAACTTTGATATTCTATTCTCCGCTTGCCTTTTTTCTTTCACCATCTGGTCCGAGCTCACCCATCAGTTACTACGCCGTCAGCTCAGCCCGGACTGGTCAAGAACCTGAGCTCCACTCTGCTCAAACTTCGATGTCATAAAGACATGACACTGCTCCGTATGGTTTTCCGACCTACTCTCTACATGGTTTGGAGATTTCACACAACAACCGCTTTGGTTGGTACTATTACCAAAGCCATTACCGACCGTATCACTTCTCTAAAGATACCACCAACAACATCGAAGTTTCATGGCCTACAAGTTCGCTGGGACGAGCTGCGACAATGATATGTTCTTAAGCTGTTTCAGTTTTACTTTCTTTGTCAACCTCCGTTCTAGGCTGCTCTATTTTGCCTGAACTGTTTGAGTCTTCCCCACACAATGCATAGCCACGTTTACTATATATAAATTTCAAATTTCATAAAAAAAAATGTTTAGTAGTATTAAGTATTAACCACTTAGGTTATATTATTATTTATGGTACCAGATTATTATTAGTAGGATATTCTTATAAATCTTAACAGAAATTAGAAAAGGTGATTAAACTTACAAAGTAAAATACTTAAAAATGAATAAAAATTAGAAGTTCAACACAAACAATCAACGAAGAAATGGGTTAAAAAACAAGAAGAATGAGTAGTTAAATAATCTGAAAACAATTCTTTACAAAACATAAAACATTTCATTTTGTCTCAATATCTCTCTTGATAATGTTACAAATCAAGATTCTTCTTAGCAGCTACTGATCCCCAACGCTTCGAATACGTTTCTGCAGATGTTCCAAGCTCTCAACTCTACGCATGGAAGCTGTTCTGTTAATCTTGCACCCGGTCAAAGCCTTGCTTTTGTTACCCGAGCTGACGATCTCTGGCGTGGTCAAATGGCTGCTTGTGGTATCTGGAGAAGTTAATGTCACTGAAGGACGAGAGAGAGTTGTTACAATCTGAGGCATAGTGTGGAACATTGGGTTGAAACCTGTGAGTCTCTTCACTGTCTCTTCAGCCATTTTCACCTTAAGAAAAATAAACATGTTTTCAAAAGTCTTGTATAATGCTAAGCGGAGTTTCCGTAGAGAGAAGAATAAGGGTATTACCTTTGCCCGTAAGGTCTCGATATTGGCTTTCAGAACTCTGTTTTCTACAGCTGCGTCGTTGAATGTTTGAGTTACATCAGTGAGACCTTTCATGAGCTTTGAATTCTCTACACGCAGCTGAGAAACCTAAAACGAGATGGAGATTGTAACAAGTGAGCTAAAGAAAGTTTAAGGAGAAAGAATAAGAATGCGGGCGAGATTTAAATACTTGTGTCTCTAGCTCACTCAAGTGTGCTTGCTTTCTTCTTCTGGACCGTCTAGCTGATTCCCTGTTAGAGAGCATCCTGTAACAAAACAGATGTTCTAATCAAGATTTTGTCTTCTCAGTGGATGTTTAAATACAAGAAAGGATGTAAATACAAGATTTACCTTTTGACGCGTTTAACATTGGTAGGGTTCATATTAGTTTCACCATCAGCTTCTTCTTCATCACCAGAGAGCTCAGATCCACTTGTTATAGCACTGCTCATCATTGGTGAAACTGACAAATGAGAAAAACCATACAGACTAGTCCATTAGCATTTTTACAAGAATCTTTAAAACAAACACAACATCTTAAAAAGGCTGCTCCTCATAGAGGTACAAGAATCAACTCACGTCATTGCTTGTAAAACTACATAGAAGCACACGAGTAACCAAATTCAAGAACCATGAGAGCATAGTAAGTAAAACCTTTGGAAGAAGCTAGAGAGTCTTGTTCTGATGTATTGGTTGTATATGCTCCTCCTCCATTGTCAGATCTACCAGAATTAGTATCCTGAGGTTTGATGAAAGATCCCTATCAAGTTTCAATAACAACACCACAAGATCACTTTAGAGACAAGATAAGGCTCATACACTCAAACCATATCCCAATTCAAAAAGAACAAAACAAGCTTAGTGTTCTGAGTTTGGAAGAACTCATCAACTTAATCCCAAACCATGTGGGTCGATTCACCAGATCAAAAGATTTGATTTTTTTTTTTCTAATGCTCAAGTGAGTTATCTAAACTCTGAAGATTACTAAAAATGAAACGTGAGCTGTACCCTTTTCATGGCGACAGCAGCACAAGCTAGATTGAGTTTACTCTTCAGAAACGCTCTGTATTCCTCTGAATCTACCGGAACATTCGGAGGAGAAGAGACGGAAACACCAGTCGCCGTAGCTGAAGATTCTCCGGCATTAGCGTCGTCTGCGGCTGCGGCGGCGGAGGATTCTTGTATGAAACGATGGAATGCCCATTCGGAGGCACTGCGATTCAGCGCCGTCGCTCCATCCACCGCCGACCGATGATGGTTACCGGAGATTTCTTCGATTGAGAAATCTTTTTCCATATTTTTGTAGTTTGTAGTTTTTTCTTTATTTTAGTTTTTTTTTTTTTTTTTGTATATTTTTTTTTTGGTTTCAACTTCTGCTTAGTCCTTACAGTTTCTTCTTATCCGATTGGGCAGTCTTTTCATTTTAACAATGTTCTTTTTTTTCAATTGTTTTCTAAGATATTTAATTATCAGGTTATTACA
This sequence comes from Camelina sativa, assembly GCF_000633955.1. Taxonomy (NCBI): domain Eukaryota; kingdom Viridiplantae; phylum Streptophyta; class Magnoliopsida; order Brassicales; family Brassicaceae; genus Camelina; species Camelina sativa. The sequence continues at coordinate 20,138,126 of NC_025704.1, forward strand.
CCAAAGCCCCCGACAAGAATATTGTATTCCCATTCACAACTAAACCTTTTGTTTTATTCTGTTTAAGTCATATTTTCTCTCTTTTATGTTAACAGGTCAACAAAATGACAACTGATTATAACTAAGATTATCGTAAATATAATCCCTTTATCAAAAACTTCACTTCCTTATTACAATTTTTTTTTTTAAATCATTTCGAATGAAAATATGTTTCCTCGTTTGGAAGCCCATGGCGAGGGGCTTCTCTTTATAGAAACAAATATTGGTATGAATTAATGAAAACAGGAGACTATGAGGAGCTTAAAGTAATATTGTTGATGCTACCACCAAACTACACGTAATAATAATATTGTTTTTGCCTTATTGGATAAAATAATAAGTTGTCCAACGCTTTTCGGGTCAAATCCAAGTCAGACTGACGTGGCAAAAGGTATTTTATTCAATAAGAAATTGGTTTCCTAAGAAATTTTGATTTGTGTCGCTAGAATATTTACAACATAATACAATATATATAGTATATACAGAATACATACAGTAGTTCTCATTTCCATTTGATTTGTATTGTTTTCATTAACTTCCTTCATTTCATGGGTCCATTTAATAATATTTCTATTTGCATTTTATAAACGAGGACAGATCCGAGAGGAACATAATATAGAGTTTTTTATATCTGAAGTTAGATTAGGGAAATGTACTAAACTTATCGGTTTTGGATAAGAATCTACCAAAAAGTTAAAGTTGCACATTATCTTGGGTCCTTTTAGGTTTGCATATATTAGTACACTTGTGAGAAGTCTTTTTTCAGGGAAAAAAATAACACTTGCAATTGTATGTGTCATATTCTATCTTTATTGTCGGCCAAAAATAATATTATGGATATGATTGGTAATACCAGACAGAGATTAAATATCCTCTATTGCCTAGGCAGGCCTGTGATTATTATCCTCTATCCCTAGATATCTGTATTTGTATCCGAATCCGCTCCGAAAAAATGGATATCCAGACAAACGGATACGAATACGAATAGTGAAATAGCGGATAAAACGGATACGGATACTGATACGGATAGTGCTAAATTTTAAAACGGCTAACAGATATCCGGTTTTTCTCGGATACTCTGTATAATATTCGGATGCGGATACGGATAATACTAAATTTTAAAACGGATATTCGGTTTTTTTACGGATATCCGATATTTATATACAGATATCCGGTATTTTTGTCCAAAATACATGGTATTTTAGTCTAAAATACATATTTAAAATATATATATATATTTACGAATATCCGCAGATATTCGCGGATAATCAATTTTTTAACAGATATCCGGATAACGGATATCCGAAATTTTCGGATACAAATACGGATAACAAATTACGAATAATACGGATATCTCAAAAAAACCGGATATTCGCTCCGTTTACAGGCCTACTATTGCCCACCCATCATCACCAAGCAGTTTGCATGCTTTAGTGACAAGAACGTTGATCCTCAATTTAATCTCCTCATATTTTCTCTGCTAGCCTAAGACATAAATAATGTAATATTTTTTTGTTTAGGGTCTGAATAGTAACTGCAGATTTGATAGTGCGGAACAAATGATTTAATAGTACGATACGGTTTAACTGCGGTATGTGCAAAATAAATATATATGTGGGATAAGTGCGGTTTATGGAAAATAAATGATACAAAATAATGTTTGATTGGTGAAAAATAATTTACGATGCGGATTTCATATTATTTTATTATTAGTTAGTATAATCATATATTTTGATTTGTTTTAATTAATAAATAAATATTTTAAATATAGTTAAAAATTAAAAAAGTTAGTGTTATTGAACAAACAATTTTAAAAAAATTACTAAACTTTAAATATAAAATTCCGCTTTTAGGTGTTCCTCAAGTAAAAACCATTTTTTGCAATTATAGTAGTCCAAGCGACTTGAATTGTCCGTCTCTCTTTGAGAAAAGAAGACTGGATCTCGTCTTTTGAGTAATCTACTTTTTGGGATAAGGTTCCTTCAAAAACAAGGATTTAAAAGTTAACATGGCTGAACCATCATCTGTAATATATAACATGCAATTTTATCCACTAAGTAGTCATCAACAAGAGTAGAAAGAGGTTTTTGTTGTTATAACAGGAAAGTCTTTCGTTAGATCCACTGCACTAACAAGGACATCATGTTTACTTTGAGCTAAAAGATAAAAACCAAGTCACACTAAATAAATGAAACTGATTTACTTTGGGCTTCCTCGTCAGTGTTTTTGGGATGTGATACGTTTGTATTATAGCTTATTTATGTCTTTTCATTGTTCTTTAATTTGTGAAGAGATTAAGATTAGAAATTTTGGTGTTTATAAATAGGGTCAAACATCATTGTATTTCTTCAGTTTTTAAATATAATAAAAAATGAGAGTATCTTATCGCTAGCCTCTCTAAGCTATGTTACTGCTGCAATAGTTAGCCCAAATATGAGAAGTAAAAAGGAAGAAAAGAGAGTATAGATCTACCTGAATCATCTCAGGATGATCTCTAGGGTTGTTACCAAACAAGAGATTAGCATCCTACATTGTTTTTCAATTTATCGCTGAAGGTATGGATGAGATAAGAAGCTTTACACAAGATAATTGTATTCAAGATCTTTACTTTCAAAGGAAGATGATAGATTCTGGATAAATCTAACTCAATTTGCTGAATAATACTTCCGTAATCAATTAGAACTCAAAGAGATGAACAGAGTTTAGGGAATTACAACGAGAGAGAAAACTTAAACTGAATAGAACTGATCAACATTGATCAACGAGCACATCACTCGCTCCCAAGCACATCGCAAGAGAATTAAACCCAGAATAAGCATGAAAGTCACACAAGACAATACAACGGCTCTTATAGCCTTCAAGGAATAACAGAAAACCCTCTGAACCGTTCCGAGTCTCTCAGCTACTTTGACTTCAGTTGACCAGTCAACTCCTTCTCCTCATTTGACTCATCCGATGCTGACGTGGCTGACGACTTCTTGCGATAATAAGCCTGATGAACCTTATCAATACTTCCCCCCCGGAGAAACAGCTTGTCCTCAAGCGTGAATTGTGGAAACAGCTGCACAAAATCCTTAGAAAGCATCCATGAATTCTCTGAGTCTGGCCTATCGAACCAATGGACCAAAAACTCTCGACCACCAGTGGCATTAAAGCGAACCTCCAAGACTTTTTCTGGAAATAAAAACTCATCTTCGATAACCTCAGGAGGGTCTGTATATTGAACCTGTTGCGGATCACCAACCACGGCCTTCAACTGAGAAACATGGAACACATTGTGTATCTTAGCAGAATCCGGAAGTTGTAATCGATAAGCCACCGGTCCAATTCGCTCCAGTATCAAAAAGGGGCCAAAGAACTTTGCTGCGAGCTTGGGGCAAGGGCGTTTAACCACATACATTTGTCGATATGGTTGCAGCTTCAAATATACCCAATCCCCTATAGCAAACTCCACATTCCGCCTATGCTTATCTGCCTGTTTCCTCATCAACTCTTGAGCCCTCTGTAAATTTCCCCGTATATGAGTCAACATAATGTCACGCTCCTTCAACTGCACTTCTAACTCCCAGTTCGTGGTTGAACCATTCTCATAAGACAACAAGACTGGCGGATCTCTTCCATAAACTACCTTGAATGGTGAAGATTTAAGAGCCGTATGATATGCCGTATTATATGAATACTCTGCCCAAGACAAAAACTTAGCCCAAGTGCGTGGGTGACTTGAGGCAAAGCAACGCAAATACGTCTCCAGACACCTGTTCAGTACCTCCGTTTGTCCGTCAGTCTGCGGATGATACGCTGTGCTGAACTTAAGCTGAGTGCCTGACAAGCGAAACAGTTCCTTCCAAACACTACCCACGAACACCTTATCCCGATCAGATACAATTGACTTAGGATAACCATGTAGCTTAACCACATTTTCAACAAACTTCTGTGCCACATCAACAGCTTTAAATGGATGTTTAAGGCCTAGAAAATGAGCTGCCTTGCTAAGTCTGTCCACCACTATCACGTTGATACCTCCCGACGTTGGTAGTCCTTCAATAAAATCAAGAGACACATCTTCCCAAATAGCGTTTGGAATAGGCAACGGCTGTAATAAACCCGCAGGTGCCAATGTTGAGTATTTATGAGTTTGACAGATCGAGCATTCTGAAACATACCGTTTAATATCCTTGTACATACCCTCCCAATGAAACACAGACTGGACCCTCTTCATCGTCTTCAATATGCCTACGTGGCCTCCCATTTTACTGTCATGAAACTCATGGAGGATCAACGACACAAACTTTGAAGTTTTAGGGATCACTAACCTCTTTTTATACCATAACCTTCCCTCCACAACATGATATTTGGGATGGGAGCCTGGAGATGAGAACTGTCGAACCAATGACTGAAGAGAGGCATCAGATTCTATTTCCTTGAACAAGTCTTGCAGTTGGATTGCAGAAGGAACAGAGAAAGCCAATAGTGAAGCTGACATTGTATGAGGAATTCTAGATAGGCCATCCGCAGCTTTATTTTCCACTCCCGGTTTATAAACTATATCCATATCAAACCCCAAAAGTTTAGTCAGCCAACGTTGATACTCCATATTGACCTCTTTTTGTTCCAACAAAAATTTGAGACTCCTTTGATCAGTGTGTACTTCAAACTTCCTCCCCAGCAAATAATGTTTCCATTTTAGAACTGCCATCACAATAGCCATCAACTCCCTTTCATATGCTGGTTTCAGTTGCTCCCTTGTGGTTAAGCCATGACTGAAATAAGCCAATGGTCTCTTGTTCTGAATAAGCACTGCACCCACACCAGTTCCTGAAGCATCAGTCTCCAAAATAAAAGTCTTGGTAAAATCTGGTAATCCCAAAACTGGCACTGATGACATTGCAAGCTTCAAGTTATCAAACCCCTCTTGAGCTAAGCCACTCCACTGAAAACTATCCTTCTTCAACAAATCCGTTAATGGCCTTGCTAATGTCCCATAATTGCGAACAAATTTTCTATAATATCCAGTAAGGCCCAAAAAACCCCGAAGTTGTTTGATATTAACAGGAACCGGCCATTGCATCATCGCTTCAGTTTTGACTGTATCCGTAGCTACTCCGTCTTTAGAGATAACATGACCCAAATATTCCACCTTAAATGCCCCGAACACACACTTCTTTTGATTAGCGAACAACACATTATCATGCAATAGTTGTAGCACCAAACCCAGGTGAATTGCATGATCTTCCACACTGCTACTATACACCAAGATATCATCAAAAAACACCACCACAAACTTTCGCAAATAAGGTTTGAATACATTGTTCATCAACGCTTGGAAGGTTGCAGGAGCGTTTGTAAGGCCAAAAGGCATTACTAGAAATTCGTAATGGCCCTCTAATGTGCGGAATGCTGTTTTCATGATATCCTCCTGCTTCATCCGTATTTGATGATACCCAGACCGTAGATCAATCTTTGAAAAAATCATAGCACCATGTAATTCATCGAGAAGTTGATCAATGACTGGGATAGGGAATTTATCTGGAATTGTAGCTCGGTTAAGAGTCCTGTAATCAACACAAAAACGCCAAGACAAATCTTTTTTTTTAACCAGTAAGACAAGGCTCGAAAACGGACTGTTGCTAACTCTGATAATACCCGAGGCTAACATCTCTCCCACCATACTCTCCATTATTTCTTTGGTGGCATGAGGATATCTATATGGGCGAACTGTGATCGACTGCACTCCTGGTTTAAGGTTAATACGGTGCTCCTGTCCTCGTACCGGTGGTAAACCGACAGGAATAGCAAACACAGCCGTGAACTTCTCTAACACCTTGGTAATGATCGGATCAACAACTGAAGCTGAATCAGTGGACTGCATAGCAACTAGTTGTGTCTGACTATCAGAGGCGAAACATTGTTGAACGGGAGCATCGAGAGTCTTTGTTGATAATAAAGGACCATGTAAGGAAGGATCACCCCATAATGTAACTTTCCTTCCTTTGTACATAAAGGACCATTCCTGTAACTTCCAATCTACTTCACACCTCCCTAGTGTTTCAAGCCACTGTACTCCAAGGATGACATCTACTCCCCCCACTTCTAACGAGATAAATTCACTCTCAAACTCTTCACCACCAAGCTGGAATTTGACATCTTTGCAAATACCATAGCCGTGTACAGATGCACCGTTCCCCAACAACACTTCCAAGTTTCCTGCTGCACATGTTTTCAGTTTGATCTTGTTAACCACTGATGGAGTTATGAAATTATGTGAAGCTCCCGAGTCCAAAAGTACCACCACCCGACACTTGCCAATAAGGCCTACCAATTTTGTTGTCTTTGGAGAATGAATACCAAGAAAAGAGTTAAGAGATAAACATCTCACCTCTGCAGTCTGAACTATTTCCTCTATAACCTCAGTCTGAATCTCCTCAACCATCACTTCCAACTCTAACCCATCCACAACAGTCAGTATTTGTAACTCTTTTAAGGGACAAATATGACCTCTAGAGTACTTCCCTTTACACTTGAAACATATGCCCTTACTTCTCATCGCATCCAGTTCCTCTGATGTATGTCTCTGTCGTGGTGGACCTCCTTGTTTCTCTATCGCCCCAGGTTGTACAGCTTGACCCAGTCCCTTAGGCAATAACACGGGTTTAGTCGCTGTATAAGTAACTGGTGACTTGGAAACAAATTGCTTCTGTGGAATAACTGGTCTGTTCTCCTTCTCACTGATTAATTGACAAAAAGAGCTTGATTCCATTCTCAACACTGCTGCTTTCTGATAATCAATCCCTTTAGGCTCCTTCATCTTGATTACTTCTTTCATCTCTTGTTTCAATCCATTGTAGAATATTTTCTCCAAATGAGAATCATCCAAACCAGGAACCTGAGCAGATAAATCTTCAAATTCTGTTACATAGGCTGCTACTGTCCCAGTTTGCTTGATCGCAAATAAACGATTACCAGGATCAGCTTCAATAGATTCAGCAAACCTCAAAAATAGTCTCTGCTTAAACTCGTTCCACGATCGAAACTCTCTGCGATTCATCTCCCAGTTAAACCACTTCAATACATCTCCCTCCAAACTTAACGCCACCAAATCCAGTTTATCAAAATCAGAGTAACGACCAACGCGAAAAAATCTCTCTACCTTAGATAACCACTCGTATACTTGAGATCCATCAAAAACAGGCATATCAATCTTCCGCAATAAGCTAGATCTATTCTCTAGTGGTAGATTCCGATCATCAGCAACACGCGGAGAAGTATCGTAAGTATACCGTACCTGTGGTGGAGGACTCGACGATTCCGACTGCTCCGGTCGTTTCCCAAGCTGAATTTCAACTCGCGCTAAGGTACTGAGCACTGATTGCAACGTCGCGTCCAACGATTGGATCTTATCCTCGTGTTCCACCTTCGATTGAACCAAACGGTGGTATCCGCCGCGTAAGAATTGCATAAGGTTCTCCGTTGGGTTATCCTGTAGGTTCGCCGATTCGATTGGCTCCGATTCACTCATTTCCACCATCGCGATCTAAACAATCCAGTTACGCCGCACCAATGATAGATTCTGGATAAATCTAACTCAATTTGCTGAATAATACTTCCGTAATCAATTAGAACTCAAAGAGATGAACAGAGTTTAGGGAATTACAACGAGAGAGAAAACTTAAACTGAATAGAACTGATCAACATTGATCAATGAGCACATCACTCGCTCCCAAGCACATCGCAAGAGAATTAAACCCAGAATAAGCATGAAAGTCACACAAGACAATACAACGGCTCTTATAGCCTTCAAGGAATAACAGAAAACCCTCTGAACTGTTCCGAGTCTCTCAGCTACTTTGACTTCAGTTGACACGTCAACTCCTTCTCCTCATTTGACTCATCCGATGCTGACGTGGCTGACGACTTCTTGCGATAATAAGCCTGATGAACCTTATCAGAAGATTAGTAAACAACAAGCAGATGCCCTATCCAAGAAGGTTATATCCTATCCTATTTATCATGTCGTTCTTGAGAATTGTATTGGCTTTGTCCAATAGTTGAGAAGGATACACATTATGTTTGTAATCTGCTATCTAAATCGTCTTTTGAGTAAATAACAATATAGAAAAACTCTAACCTTTGCATAGAGGAGATATGCGGAGATCGGCTATTTGGGCTTTAGATGATCCTCAGGTTCCTAGAAAACGTCATTGTTGTCAGTTTTCTTGCTTATTACTATCAAACGAGAATTCATTCATGTCAACTTGGTTGTTGATTAAATGTAGCCATCAACTTTATTAGTTGTGGAGATCTTGCCCAAGCAGTTTTCTATTTTTTATCATCTTCAAACAGTACTTTGCCATCAATTACAAGTTCAAGAATATACAAACAAGGTAGAAAACATTTCTTTAATAATTTCACAGTGGTTCACACCTTTACAAAGGGGTCTTTTTTTTTTGCGGACAAGTTCTTCCATTCTTCTCTAGTCATATTCACAACCAGTATTCACTATTTATCGAGAATACATACATTCATCTTCAAAACTTAGCTTCAAAATCACAAATACAAACAAGAAAAGCACCTTTTTAGCGCTATAATAGGTCCATTTACGTAACGGGAGGAAAACTGCTACTATACGTGGTGGGCTATAGTAGCTGGGGCTGTCATAGCGTTTATAGAATTGCTACCAAATTGATATAGTAGCATTTTTAGTGAGCTACCAATGGCCAAATTTCTTGTAGTGACATAATTCCAGAGTTTAGAAGATTACAAAGAAGGGCTTTCCCCAAAACCTTACACAAAGAAACATAAAACATCAAGTAATGGTCCATGAAAGCTTTGAAACAAATACTTAGAAGTAGCTTGGGACATGTGAGATCATGGTTCCTTGAGTTATCATCCTCAAGGGACCCGAAGGACGACAAGATAGTCATGGTCATAACACTCTTTGACATTGAAAAGAGAATCAAAGTCAAATGCTTCACTGTCGCGAGGTGCAATTGCATAAGTCATGCATTGACAAGGATTTGGTAGGTAGCAGATCGGATGGTGGTGGTGAGATGCTGAAAATTGGTTGTCTAGCATCGTCGGATGAGAACCTTAGCGTGTCGGGCGAAAGATCAAAGGGCTGCACACCAAAATAATCAGACCAAACATAGGGACCAGAAGCCAGAGGTTGCCGAAGATATGTGTCAATACGTAACGATGCAGGTGGGGTCCTCTCTCAGATGGCGCCCATAGCCAAGGAGATAAAGGAATGCACACAAAGCAGGTAGTCAGATTGACAATGAGGAATAAGCGACATGCATGGACTTTTGGGATGTTGATATTATAGACATGATGTGGTTACTTGAAATGACGCTTAAGGAAGGTTGCTTTGCTTTGTCGAATGAGCATCTTGGAGTATAGGGCAAAAGACCATAGAGTTACAAACCTTTACAAACAGACCAAAACAAAAAAGAATAAACTAGAACAATCCAGGGAAGTATGACAAAAAGTACCAGTGCAGGTGGGTTCTCTCCCATATGGCCCCCTTTGCCAAAGACATAAAGAATTCCACACAAAGCATGTAATCAGATTGTTAATGAAAGAGTTGAAGGAAGCTTGTTCTTATGGGTTGGCGGTAGCATAAGCAGGGATCGGTTTAGGGGTTTAGGTTGAGTATTGAAGACCCTAGATTCAGAAATCTAAAATCCTGGTTCATCCAGTTAAGATACCTAGTAAACAATGACACAACACTACAAGAAATATGCCTATTGTTAGCACACGAAAAACGCCATTATATCGTTTTGATAGCGATTTCGTAAACGCTGTCTTTGCTGGTGCTATCTTAGAGGAGTCACATATAATAGTGCTTTTTACCTATGCTATTAATTGTCAATATATAATAGCATCATAATATGACTATAGTAATGTTATTAGTAGCGTCTTTTATTTGCTATAAAATAAAGTTAATAGTAGCAGAATATTTGTACTATGTTTTTATCTAGTGTAGCTATGTATGTTTGCTATAATTTATTTTCTCATTGCAAAAAATTGACACTATAATTTAGTTTTATGTAGCTGTGAGTTTTTGCTATGCTCTATAATCGATATATATCCGATATTTCTATAATATATCTATATATATATATACATATTATATAATGCTTTGCAAGAAATAAAATTTAGAAGAATTTTATTGTAGACTAAAAATACCATACATAAGATTCAAGTACAAGTCTGAAAACAACACTCATTGATCTAACCATTCAAGTACCAAGTCTCAACCAAACGTTCAAGCATGAAAAAAATGAAAGTTATAGTGCTTCTTACTCCAGCATCTTAGACGATGATCACTTTGTCCGCTGGCTATGCTATGGTGGTACCTATTGCATCTTCCATATACTCAATCTGAGAAGAAGGCCTCCAAACAGCAGCATCATTGACCTTCACTACGTCTATCCATACACGAACTCCATCAGGGCCCAAAGGAACAAAGTGAACTGTTACGTCAGGATTGTTTGAAGACCATCTTCCTTCAGCAACCACCCTTCTATTTCCAGTAACATCCATCAACATGCACTTCTTATTTTCGTTGACAACACCGTTTGTAGGACTGTTATGCTGCAATGTTTTCCCAAAAAGAAGTACTTAGTCACTGCTTTAAAACTATCAAAATTAACCATAACTTATCTCTGTACAGAACTGATAGATGTTACCTGAATTTGTTGAGTAGGAGACTGTGAAAAGGATTGCGAATCCTTCTGAGGTTTCTTCAAAGGAGCTGGGGGTGTTTCTGCAGAATCTAGTTGAGAAGGAGACACTGAACGTGCTGGTGTTTCATTGTTTAGTGCACAGAACATTACTCTGTGCGCAGGACATGCTATAAAAAACTTCAAACAGTCCTCATGGATTGTCAGCTTAGAATTGGGCCTCCATAGAAATGTTTCAGGTTCATGCACAACATCTAGGAATATTTTAACAGCTTTTGGTCCAATAGCAACTCCATTAACCAATGCGTCCTGATAACTCTCCTTTTTATGTGTTTTTAGAATCCTTTTTTTTGTCCATATTTTGCATTGTTCATACCTCTAACTTAGTATTTTTAGGCCATTAACTGTAGGAATTCTTTTTTAGACAATTTAGGGTGTTGTATTTCTGCATTTGCATATTTTGGATGAAAACAGGTGCTAAAGAGCCAAAAATGGGGAAAAACAAGGACAACTCGAGCATGTACCTGAAGGAGCCATCGAGCTACAAGAACAAGTCTGAACCCCAACACGATCGAAGAGGATCCAAGAGCGTGAAGAGCAACCCAAAGATCCACCCAAGGAGTAACCCGACTTCACCCTCGTGTACCCCATCGAGTAGACCATCGGGCAGGTCTGGGAAGCTAGGTCAAACGGTTTCCATATATAAACCTCCTCTTTCCCTAGCTTGCAAACGAGCACGCCGCAGACCTTCAAACCAGAAAACGAGAGCTCTTGTGGGAGAACTGAGCGACTCAAACATTTTCTTCTTGTTTTGCATTATTATTTTGTAGTTTTCTTAGATTTATATCTTGTACTCCTTCTACTCTACTCTATCTTTTAATACAATGTCATTTTCATTCATTTCTGTTGTTTTGTTATTCGTTTCTATGTCCGAGTAGTGTAGTAAAGTTTCTAGGGATGGGATAGATGATTTTGTGTTCTTGATCGGTTAGGATGCTTTAGTTGATTGTAAATGATTGATAGATTTCCTTCTAGGTTGGTGTTCTTAATGCTGTCAACAGAACGAAAGGTTGAGATTAGATCTAGGGCGTTTACAAATGCTACAGGCCGAAAGGAGTAGATAGAATGCTTGATTTAGCCAATGCTAGAGGTTTACTTAACTCTGAGTAAGAAATTAGATGAGTTTAAGTCTACTGACAATAATGAATCGTTCTTAATGCCTGCTTGTTCATATTGCTAGTGTGACAATGTGGTAATGTGTTCAAGGTTGATTGTTGCTAGTGCGAAAGTGTGGTGATAAGGTTTTAGAGGTTCATTGTCTAGGAAATAATTGCTTGAGGTATGTAAGGCAGCCGTACTGGTCTAGGATACTTAGGATTCGATTACCCCCATCCTTAGGAACTTTCGTATTTCCATTATTTGCATTTTCTTCACTTACTCGACTACCTACCCGATCAGGTACACGATAACCTGCATCGAGTAATACCTCGAGCTGTTCATATCTCACTTGCATACCCGATCACCCCACTCGATCCGGTACTCGATTTCTTGCATCGAGTACTTAGGTCGTGTGGTTTCTTGTTTATATTATTTTCTTTTGTTTATTTTAGGATTGTTGGAACCAAAAACCTTATCTGCTTGGCTTGACTTGTATTGTACTGATCATATCCTTCCTGCTAGCAATAGACAACCATTTGGATTGATAACCCTTTGTACTAGAACTGCATAGGGGATTGATACCCTGGGTGAAAACCTGTCTATCAATTTGACGCCGTTGCCATTTGGTTGTTTTAATTTTGCTACGTTTAGGATTTCAGCACTTGCTAGATCAAGTTTGTTTGTTTATATTCGGTTCGGATACTGACTTGTTTGCTTTCACATTGTTTGTTTTGAATCTCAAGTACAACCTGAGCACCCACCCGACCCGTCACTCGATCACCTGGATCGAGTTGATCCTCATGTACACACTCGGATACCTACCTGTGCATGCAAACACGATCCAGAGGTAGCCAGAACCTGAGTCCTTTCATCGACAACATCGATAGACCTCAGGTACTCAGACAACAACAAGCTCAACCGGAACCAGCAATCATTGAGGAGATGATGAATAATCAGAACGGTCCACCAGCTCCTCAAGCAAGGACCAATATAGGAGCAGAAGATGCTCCATCTACTCACACTCAAAGGAATGACATTGTGCCACCAGCTGTGCAGAACAACAATTTTGAGATCAAGAGTAGTATCATCCAGATGATACAAAGCAATAAGTTTCATTGATTGCCAATCGGAGGGCCCATTGGATCATCTGGATGAATTTGATAGGCTCTGTAGCCTCACTAAGATCAATGGAGTCAGTGAAGATGGATTCAAGCTCAGGCTTTTCCCATTTTCTTTGGGAGATAAAGCACACATCTGGGAGAAATCGCTCCCCAAAGACTCCATCACCACTTGGGAAGCGTGCAAGAAGGCATTCCTAGCCAAATTCTTCTCCAACTCCAGAACCGCAAGGCTGCGAAATGACATTTCTTGCTTTGTACAGAAGAACAATGAAACGTTCAATGAAGCTTGGGAACGTTTCAAGGGATACACTACTCGATGTCCACATCATGGGTTTAGCAATGCTTCATTGCTGAGCACACTATACAGAGGAGTGGTCCCCAAGATACAGATGTTGCTGGACACCGCAAGTCATGGTAACTTCCTCAACAAGGATGTTGATGAAGGTTGGGACCTAGTGGGTAACTTGGCTCAATCTGATGGCAACTATAATGAGGAATATGATTGATCTGTGCGATCTACAAGAGAGGAAGATGCCAAGTACAAGAGGGACTTGAAAGCCCTCAATGACAAGCTCGATCAGCTCCTTAACCAGCAGAAGCATGTTCATGCTATATCAGAGGAAGAGCAGTTTCTACAACAAGATGGGGAGAATATACAGCTAGAGGATGTTAACTACATCAACAACCAAGGAAGTTACAACAGAGGGTACAACAGTTTCAAGCCAAATCCGAATATGTCTTATCGGAACCCGAATGTTGCGAATTCTCAGGACCAAACTTACCCATCTGCAGTTCAAGGGAACCAGGTCCAACAGAAGCCTTTTGTCCAGTACAACCAAGGCTATGTACCTAAACTGCAGTACTCATGAACCTACAACCAACCACCTGGATTCCAACAACAACAAGGTCCACCAACCCAATCACAAGAAGCTGAGTTACGCGGTCTCATTCAGCAGATGATTCATAATCAGGCTACAGCTTCTATGGACATCACGAAACGGTTCGCAGAAATGAGCAACAAGATCGCTCCGGATACAATGATCTCAATGCTAAGTACGAATCACTCAACACAAAGGTTCGATACCTGGAAGGCCACCACAACAACCAACCAGCCCCAAAGATCAACCAACTCCCAGGTAAGGCTGTTCAAAACCCCAAGATTATGCGACTACTCAAGCCATCTTCCTTGATGATGACTATGAGGATTACCTCACTGGGGACAGTGATGCTCAAGATGGGGAGGATGTGGAACACCCATTGAAAAATGAGGCCAAGTACTATATATCCGAGAATGAACCCGAGTCTTCACCCGAAGAGACTGATCGAGTTGATGATTGAGCACTGGTTCGAGAATCACAAACTGAAGAACAACCCGAAGTGGAACCCGATGACCTACACCACCACCTAATCGGATGATGCATCGAGTAGATGTTGAAAAGAGAGATCAGCCTCAACCACCTGCACTAGTAGAAAGGAAGTTGGAGGAAAGGTTCCATGCTGCACTTGACATTCAGCTGGAGGCGCTTGCAGAGCGAATGGCTAAGCATAAAGCTCCACCACCTAAGCTTTTGCCCCCACACGAGCTTCAGAAGGAAGCTGCCAAGGAAGCAGCTCGATTGGAGGATGAGGTTAAGGAAGCTGTCAAGGAGATCAGTATTGAGATTCTGAGAAGTAGAGTTTGCTTGGATCCTGAGCTAAGAATTGAGGAAAAACTTGAAGATCCTGGCTCTTTCACCTTGCCGTGTTTGATAGGACTTTGGATCTTCAAGAACTGTTTGTGTGACCTTGGAGCTTCGGTTAGCATTATGCCGCTTTCAGTTGCCAACAAGCTGGGATTCACTGATTTTAAACCAAGTAAATCGTATTTGGTTCTGGCCGATAGAACGTGAGGCATCTGATTGGTATCCTGGAGAATCTGCCTCTCAGGATTGGAAGTCTGGAAGTGCCTACCGACTTCATGATCCTCGATATGGACAAGGAACCAGATGATCCATTGATTCTAGGAAGACCATTCTTGGCAACAGTTGGTGCTGTGATCGAGGTGAAACAAGGCAAGATCAAGATAGAGCATGGTGAATATTTCAAGATGGAGTTTGATGTGAAGAAAGGGATTAAGAGGCCAACCATTGATGGTTAATTTTTTTCTACTAAGACCAAACAAAGGAAGATCCAACATCTTGAAGAGGTCAACACCACATTTGCCTTGGAACCTGGACAAAACCTGAAAAATCTTTTGAACCAGCCTACTGTAGTGGGGAGTATTCCAGAACCTCTTCCACACGGATCCCATGCTTAAGGAGCATGAAGAGTCAAGCTTAGTGACTTTAAACAAGCTCACTTGGGAGGAAGTCCCAAAAGTATCTTTTAAATTTAGTTTATTTGTTTTATTTACTTTTATTTAATTTTTTTCTTTTTTTTTTTGCAATTTTATTAAAAAAAAAAAAAAATTGGAAAGAGGAAAATTGGGGAACCCGAGGGTCAACCCGACACTGTACTCGATGCGCCTGATCGTGTCCCTACTCGGGTGGCGAGTGGAGTCTGAATTCCACAAGGAAGCCCACTCTCGGTGAAGCCCACCAACCAAACCCTAGCCTATTTAAAGGGTTTTGAGGCTCTTCTCCCTCATTACCACCGATAAGTTTCCCCTCTACTCTAAAAGCTTTTTAGTTTCCATAAGTTTCTATTCTCTCTCGATTTCAAGCTTTATCGATTTTCTTTGGAGACTAACCTTATTAACCTCGAGACCCAGCCTTTCTTTTTCTTCTCAAGGAATCAAACATGGAGCCAATTGCTAAAACTTACCAAAGGAAGGGAAGGAGATCCACCTCCGCCGCTGCTACAACCGGAGGCGATGCCGTCAAAGTTCGAGAGTCTCAAGGGAGAGGAAACGTTCCAGATTCCCAACCGTTGGATGGACATTTTGCCTCCCCAACCCGATGCACAACCCGATGCACAACCCGATCCACCACCCGACCTGATGCTTGAGTAACTGATCGAGTAGGCCTCCGAGTTCGCTCACCGAGTCCAATGGCGAGTGCTGTCCGCCGTTCTTCTCGACGTAGGGACCTGTCTACGTCTGAAAAAACACTTACCAACCCTATGGAGGTCGATTCTGATGCTGGAGGAGAAGAGCAAGGGGAGATCCAAACCTCTCGATCAAGGAGCAGAGCCGCGGTTGCAAGGGGGAAGAGACCGGCTTCAGAGAAGGCTGAGAAGATAGTTGAGAGAGCGGTTGAGGAAGAAGATCAACACGCCGAGGAGGAGGAAAGAGAGAGAGAAGAGGAGCAGAGAGAAAGGACCCGCCAAGCCTCGCGGAGGCTGAAACAGAAGGAAGTAGACACTCCAGCGAGACTATTCAAAGTCTTCAAGAAGATGAGCTTCGTTGGTATCCGATACCCTCACCGCGAGACCATGAAAATGTTGGGCATTGCAAGGGAGGTCGAGTTTCTGTTCGACATGTGCCACCTGGGCCAGATGATGCGAGCCCACCTCGAAGCATATGAGGAGGAGACGGTCCACTTCCTTTCGACCTTGAAGCTGCACTATTTCGAGGATCGGGTTCGGGTTCATCACCTTCTCCGTGAGGAACAAGGACTACCGACTCAATTTCAAGGAGATTGAGAAGCTGTATGGCTTCAAAGCTGGTAGTGGAGAAGGTATGGAGGTTAGCAAGGAGGAGATGAGGTCCCTATGGCTGACAGTAGGAGACAAGCACCCCTACAAGTCCACAAGCTCCAAATCCGCTCAAATAAGGAGCCCTGTCTTGAGGTATTTTCACAAGTCCCTCGCATTCACTCTTTTTGCTAGAAAAGAGACTGGGAATGTGAACGACCATGAGCTTCAGCTGTTAGATATTGCACTGTGTGGAGTTTTGGATAGCGCTACGGATGGAACACCACTAGTAGGAGATGTAGCTGATACTAGTATGGTGTTTGTGTTACTTGATCAATTCCTCTACTTGAAATCATGGGCCGTGAAAAGAAGAGAAGGAGGCGGAGAGATCTCTATTGGGGGACTAGTCACACCAATCCTAGTGGCATGCGATGTGCCCTTGAAGGGAATTGTGCAAGAACCAAGATGGCTGGATGCGGATTACCTCGTGCTGGCGAGATTTTTGGCCTATGAGAGGCCTAATGACATGATGCTGTTCAAGTTTGTCCATCCAACCGTCGGAGCTGCTCAAATGATCCTGCCCAATGTCATATGCACCAAGGTTCGGCTGGGAAACAACATTGACTTTGCACCACCTTGGGAGGAGCTTTACAACCCGGATGAGGAGTCCGAAGCTGAGAAGAGAGAGGAGACCGGGCAGAGACAGGGAGATAGCTCGGAGGAGTTTGATTTTGAGGAGTATGTATGCTCTCAAAAGCAACCGGTTGGAGTGAGGGAAGCTCACAAGAGGATCGGTTGGCTGAAGAGGATGAACAAGTTCTTGGCAAAGAAGGTAGAAGATCTTGCTGGTTTGGTGAAAACAATGGGAGGTCAAATCAAGGAGCTGCAAGACAAGGCAAGATGTGCCTCAGCTCCTACCTCGGCACAAGCACCCGTTTGGATGGGGAGAAGCAGACCGTTAGGAGGAACTCGAGGACTGCCACCTCCAGAACCTCAAAGAGCATCATCATAAGAGCCCCAAGCTGAGGAGAACATCATCCGACCAGAAGCACCAAGGAGAAGCCATTCTGACGCTTACCCGACGCCCAACCCGATGGGATACACGATGAACTATCCGATTCACCCGTCGAGCACCCAATCGGGTGATTATGCTGGTATTTTCCCTCCACCCTACCAGATGCCATTCACGATGCTGTACACGATGCACCCTGCGAGTGGATACACGGGTGATCATTCTGGACCTCTTCCGCCAGTTCCGTCGTACTACCCGATGCCCTACCCGATGAGCTACGCGATCCCACCCTTGATCAACACCTCAGATGCTGGTCCGAGTAAGTCGTCTGTGTGCATTTCTGAGCTCTCTGACGAGCAAACACCGGCACCTGCTGAAGCTGGCGACGACCCTGGCTACACGTTGGCAAGTATGGAGGCTGCTGCAACCTCCTTCTTCTCTAACCCATGAGGTACAAATTTCATCCAACANACCAAGATGGCTGGATGCGGATTACCTCGTGCTGGCGAGATTTTTGGCCTATGAGAGGCCTAATGACATGATGCTGTTCAAGTTTGTCCATCCAACCGTCGGAGCTGCTCAAATGATCCTGCCCAATGTCATATGCACCAAGGTTCGGCTGGGAAACAACATTGACTTTGCACCACCTTGGGAGGAGCTTTACAACCCGGATGAGGAGTCCGAAGCTGAGAAGAGAGAGGAGACCGGGCAGAGACAGGGAGATAGCTCGAATGAGTTTGATTTCGAGGAGTATGCATGCTCTCAAATGCAACCGGTTGGAGTGAGGGAAGCTCACAAGAGAATCGGCTGGCTGAAGAAGATGAAGAAGTTCTTCGTGAAGAAGGTGNAAAGAAGGTAGAAGATCTTGCTGGTTTGGTGAAAACAATGGGAGGTCAAATCAAGGAGCTGCAAGACAAGGCAAGATGTGCCTCAGCTCCTACCTCGGCACAAGCACCCGTTTGGATGGGGAGAAGCAGACCGTTAGGAGGAACTCGAGGACTGCCACCTCCAGAACCTCAAAGAGCATCATCATAAGAGCCCCAAGCTGAGGAGAACATCATCCGACCAGAAGCACCAAGGAGAAGCCATTCTGACGCTTACCCGACGCCCAACCCGATGGGATACACGATGAACTATCCGATTCACCCGTCGAGCACCCAATCGGGTGATTATGCTGGTATTTTCCCTCCACCCTACCAGATGCCATTCACGATGCTGTACACGATGCACCCTGCGAGTGGATACACGGGTGATCATTCTGGACCTCTTCCGCCAGTTCCGTCGTACTACCCGATGCCCTACCCGATGAGCTACGCGATCCCACCCTTGATCAACACCTCAGATGCTGGTCCGAGTAAGTCGTCTGTGTGCATTTCTGAGCTCTCTGACGAGCAAACACCGGCACCTGCTGAAGCTGGCGACGACCCTGGCTACACGTTGGCAAGTATGGAGGCTGCTGCAACCTCCTTCTTCTCTAACCCATGAGGTACAAATTTCATCCAACACTTGTATATACCATTGCATTTAGTTTAATTCATTTTGTGTGATTCTTGGATTCTTTTCCAACTTTTATTTACACATGAACTGTGTAATTTAAGTTTGGGGGAGGGTCCTAGAATGTATTTAACATTGTGTTTTATTTTCTTATTTTTATTATTTCAAATTTTTGCATGCTAGTTTTATTCATTTGAGTCTGCATCTATGTGCATTAAAAAAAAAACCCAAAAAATTTGAAAAATTTTGAAAAAAAAATAATAAAAAAGAATTTTCATGTAGTTGCATTTACATATTAGGATTGAGTCTAGTTTGTTTCATATAGGATTATTGCATATGCATCTTAGGGGACAATGATTAAAATCACCTTGTTTAAAATCAAACCTTAGGATTGAAGCTATAGCCCTTAGTCACAGTTAATTGTTGCTAGATCAATCTTTGGAAAAAAATGAAAAATCTTTGCTTAGACCATTTGTGTCGTTTGAATGCTTCCTCCACTTGCTTGAACATTAGAAAATCTCTATATTATTGGATTTAATTTGAACTTTAATTGTCTTGCTTATGGAACTTGAATACTTGCTCATGGTAACTCTAAACTCGGGTTAGCAGTCCACTTTTTACCAATCTTTTCGTTTAACCCGATTCATTTGTCCTACCCATGAACCCAAACCTTTCTTTCAAACCTTGTTGTGAATTGTTGAGTGAAGCCTTTTTCATTGTGCTATAGTTTGTCAAACCTTGAGAGTATTGAGAACGACAAAGAACTGCCTCTTGATTTAGCTAAGTTAGATTTGAACTAGCTAATAGATTCGGTTTTGAAAGATAGGTGGTTAGAACGTTTATTTGGGGTTGGGTTGTGGAATAAATAAAAAAAAAAAGAAGAAAAAGTCCCTAAGGTTAGAATCAATTAACTCTAAGTCTTTAAGTAAAAAAACAAAAAGAAAAATTCTTGCTATAGTCTCCTAGAAAGAAAGAAAATGATATATATATTTATATTAGGAGTTTAGCAAAGAAAAAGAAAAAAAAAAGAGAAAAGAGAAAGAGCTAGAAATTCAAAGTCTAAAAGTCTAAACCTTAGGGAGTAAAAAAAAAGAGTTAAAATCAAGGATGTGGGTAGTTTAATTCTAGGGGGTTTAAAGAAAAAAAAGAGAGTGAATGAGAAAAGGGTAGATCATCAAGAGTTAAGCTTTGTATGGCCAAATTGTTCTCAGTCTTAGATAGTTTTCACAACTGTCTAGCATTCCATCTTTTGAGAGAAAACCACCCAAAGAATTTGTTTGAAACACCTTACTAAAAAACCTTACCCTTGAAACCGATTGAGCTTGATTCACCTTCCATTTGCAAGAATTCGCCAAACACTTAATTGAATGTGAAAGAGATGTTCTTTATCTTTAGTTGGAGGTTGAGCTAGATCGATGCATGGTGATAAGCATAGAAAAATATTTGTAAGTATGTTGATTGATCTTAGCACTATTAAACTATCTTTAAGGACTATAGCTTGAATCCTTCACTTAGCATTTTTAAGGTCATGAGTCCCCACTTTCAAACCGTACCCTCTTACTTCCTTACTAGAGGAATAGCAAGATTTAAGTTTGGAGGTCTGATAACTCTCATTTTTATATGTTTTTAGCATCCCTTTTTTGTCCATATTTTGCATTGTTCATACCTCTAACTTAGCATTTTTAGGCCATTAACAGTAGGAATTCACTTTTAGACCATTTAGGGTGTTGCATTTATGCATTTGCATATTTTGGATGAGAAAGGTGCTAAAGAGCCAAAAATGGGGAAAAACAAGGACAACTCGAGCATGTACCCGAAGGAGCCATCGAGCTACAAGAACAAGTCCGAACCCCAACAAGATCGAAGAGGATCCAAGAGCGTGAAGGGCAACCCAAAGATCCACCCGAGGAGTAACCCGACTTCACCCTCGTGTACCCCATCGAGTAGACCATCGGGCAGGTCTGGGAAGCTAGGTCAAACGGTTTCCATATATAAACACCCTCTTCCCCTAGCTTGCAAACGAGCACGCCGTAGACCCTCAAACCAGAGAGCGAGAGCTTATGTGAGAGAACTGAGCGACTCAAACATTTTCTTCTTGTTTTGCATTTTTATTTTGTAGTTTTCTTAGATTTCTATCTTGTACTCCTTCTACTCTACTCTATCTTTTAATAAAATGTCATTTTCATTCATTTCTGTTGTTTTGTTATTCGTTTCTATGTCCAAGTAGTGTAGTAAAGTTTCTAGGGATGGGATAGATGATTTTGTGTTCTTGATCGGTTAGGATGCTTTAGTTGATTGTAAATGATTGATAGATTTCCTTCTATGTTGGTGTTCTTAATGCTGTCAACAGACCGAAAGGTTGAGATTAGATCTAGGTCGTTTACAAATGCTACAGGCCGAAAGGAGTAGATAGAATGCTTGATTTAGCCAATGCTAGAGGTTTAATTAACTCTGAGTAAGAAATTAGATGAGTTTAAGTCTACTGACAATAATTAATCTTTCTTAATGCCTGCTTGTTCATGTTGCTAGTGCGACAGTGTGGTAATGTGTTCAAGGTTGATTGTTGCTAGTNAAATGTCATTTTCATTCATTTCTGTTGTTTTGTTATTCGTTTCTATGTCCAAGTAGTGTAGTAAAGTTTCTAGGGATGGGATAGATGATTTTGTGTTCTTGATCGGTTAGGATGCTTTAGTTGATTGTAAATGATTGATAGATTTCCTTCTAGGTTGGTGTTCTTAATGCTGTCAACAGACCGAAAGGTTGAGATTAGATCTAGGTCGTTTACAAATGCTACAGGCCGAAAGGAGTAGATAGAATGCTTGATTTAGCCAATGCTAGAGGTTTAATTAACTCTGAGTAAGAAATTAGATGAGTTTAAGTCTACTGACAATAATTAATCTTTCTTAATGCCTGCTTGTTCATGTTGCTAGTGCGACAGTGTGGTAATGTGTTCAAGGTTGATTGTTGCTAGTGCGAATGTGTGGTGACAAGATTTTAGAGGTTCATTGTCTAGGAAATAATTGCTTGAGGCATGTAAGGCATCCGTACTGGTCTAGGATACTTAGGATTTGATTACCCCCATCCTTAGGAACTTTCGTATTTCCATTATTTGCATTTTCTTCACTTACTCGACTACCTACCCGATCAGGTACACGATAACCTGCATCGAGTAATACCTCGAGCTGTTCATATCTCATTTGCATACCCGATCACCCCACTCGATCCGATACTCGATTGCTTGCATCGAGTACTTAGGTCATGTGGTTTCTTGTTTATATTATTTTCTTTTGTTTATTTTAGGATTATTAGAACCAAAAACCTTATCTGCTTGGCTTGACTTGTATTGTACTGATCATATCCTTCCTGCTAGCAATAGACAACCATTTGGATTGATAACCTTTTGTACTATAACTGCATAGGGGATTGATACCCTGGGTGAAAACCTGTCTATCACGTCCTTATCGCTGCTTTGCCACCGACCTTTTGCCACAACTTCTTCATCATTTGTTCCCCAATGTAGTAGTCTGCTGTAGTTGATAGATTCTGGGCTTGGACTCTAATAAACATACGCAGAGAAGAAGATGATTATGGCTATCTGAAATGTAAAATTAATGGTAAACATTTGAAAGAAACTCAAACCGTACCTTAGGATCAATGTCTTCTGGTATCGCGTCGTCTATAACAACAGTAAAATTATGAGGCCATGCAATCATTGATCAAATTGCTTTCCCAACAGTATTCATCTTAACAGCAGGTATCCAAAGCCATGCATCTGGAATGACAGTAGTTTGCAGCAACACCTTATAACACTTAGGCCCTAAACGAGTATCTATGACGTAGTCATCAGGATCAGATGACATGATCAGTCCCTCCGCAACTTTATCATCACTACCAGACCAATCATGCAACATACATTTGGGTTTTGCATTGTTGGTGACACTCTACAAAGCGATATGTATATCATTCAAAATTTAAATCCATCAAACATAATATATTTGGTATGAGCAAATTTCAAGTACTTACTCTTTGAGCAGAGTTTTCACCTACTTCAGGTTCAGTTGCTTTCTGTGAAATAAAGCAAAACCAAAACCAGAAATAGAATTCCCTGTTAATATATTATCAATACCAGTTGACTATTAAAATAGATACATAAATTAGTAAGCCTGGCTATCATACCTCGCTATTCATTTTAGCAATTTGTTCTTACAAAACCTTTACTTGATTCTCTAAGTTGATTTGGTTTTGTTGCATATCAGCCAGGTTTTTATTCTTGACTTGGAAACAAGCCAATTTAGTCATAGTCATCCCTCTACCCATTGTCCGCAGTCTTCCTTGTTGATCAGGACCTTGATACTAAGATTTTTGTATCTCCTAGTAGGTCTCAATTAACCTTATGCGTTGTAATACTTAAGGTGTCAATCCAGTTGGGAAAGTTTACTATCACTCAAGATGCAATCAAGAAGTCACAAGTTAAGCCAATTCAAAGAGTGTTTTTATCTAAGAGTCCTAGAATGATCAAAATGCGAAATGGAAATGAGTCACAGAACAAGAAACAAGAATGCATGACAAGAAGCGAAAGTGAATAAAAACGCAAACGATTCTAAGCATGAACAAACGAAACAGTTCCAGGAATGTAATAAAAATCAGAAAGAAAGAAGTCCTAAGAATGGGGTAATTGATGTCGGTGGAGTATCCTAGTCTAAGGAGTGTTTAACATACCACAAGCAAAGTATCCCTAAACAATGAACATCACAACTTAGCTAATCCAATCTCTTGGCAAAAGCTACTCAGACTCAACCACTTCCATACCTAGCTCTCGCTAGAGAAACGTGGTCGAGCAGGCATGACAAACAAGTTCATTCACGTCAACAAACATCCTAGACAACTAATCTCTTAGGCTAGGAACGTAAGTCTCTGGCACTAGTTGGTCAGACATTTCATCAAACACCTTTTGGGTGTGGAAATGTCTCGAACCTAGTTCCAATTGATTAGAGAGAAACTAGTAATTCTAACTCTAGTCCAGAAGGGAATCATACAANTAAGAAGCGAAAGTGAATAAAAACACAAACGATTCTAAGCATGAACAAACGAAACTGTTCCAGGAATGTAATAAAAATCAGAAAGAAAGAAGTCCTAAGGATGGGGTAATTGATGTCGGTGGAGTATCCTAGTCTAAGGAGTGTTTAACATACCACAAGCAAAGTATCCCTAAACAATGAACATCACAACTTAGCTAATCCAATCTCTTGGCAAAAGCTACTCAGACTCAACCACTTCCATACCTAGCTCTCGCTAGAGAAACGTGGTTGAGCAGGCATGACAAACAAGTTCATTCACGTCAACAAACATCCTAGACAACTAATCTCTTAGGCTAGGAACGTAAGTCTCTGGCACTAGTTGGTCAGACATTTCATCAAACACCTTTTGGGTGTGGAAATGTCTCGAACCTAGTTCCAATTGATCAGAGAGAAACTAGTAATTCTAACTCTAGTCCAGAAGGGAATCATACAATCAAAGCTTAAACACTCTACATCCTAAGATCCTCCACCTAATCTATCCCATCCTCAAGAACCAACACACTACTCAGATCCGAAAATCATAGTCAAGGATGCAAAAACAGAAATCATTGAAACAAGCATTATTAGGTAGATAAAAATAAGATGAACAACTTTGTAGAAGGAATCAAATGCAAAATCTTAATAATCTCAAAGATATTGGAATACAAGTCTGAGAACGATTTTTTGGTGGCTAGGGAAACCTTACAAAAGAAAACGAGATAAAAACTAAGATGTCCTCAGCCCAGACTTAACAAAATGTATTTATAATAAAAACATGTAAATCCCTAAAACTTAAAACGACAAGGTGAAGCGTCGGTTTGAGAATCTCCTGAAGCGCGTAAGACGGAACATCTTCCTGACATGTGCGAGTCGAGTCGCGTGTCGTCTCTCCCTAGAGTGAGGTCGAGTGGAGTGAGTAGGAGGGGCTCCAGTGGTGTGAATGAAAATGGCTCGAGCATGGTCGGTGAAAGTGGCTCGAGCTGGGTGTATACGCATTGACTAAAACGATGATAACTCTTGAACCACCCCTCCGATTGGCTTGAAATAAACGGCATTGGAAAGATGACTCAATTCTCTACAACTTTGATGAAGACGTCAAAAGCACAATCCCTAGAACGGTGGCTCGAGTGATGGCTCGATTGTGGAAGTGAGGAGGGCTCGACTGTAGAAGTGAGGAGCGTGGCTCGATTGTGGAAGTGAGGAGGGCTGGACTGTGGAAGTGAGGAGCGTGGCTCGATTGTAGAAGTGAGGAGCGCTCGATTGTGGAAGTGAGGAGTGTGGCTCGATTGTGGAAGTGAGGAGCGCTCGATTGTGGAAGTGAGGAGCGTTCGACTGTGGAAGTGAGGAGCGTGGCTCGATTGTGGAAGTGAGGAGCGCTTGATTGTGAAAGTGAGGAGCGTGGCTCGATTTTGGAAGTGAGGAGCGCTCGATTGTGGAAGTGAGGAGCGTGGCTCGATTGTGGAAGTGAGGAGCGTGGCTCGATTGTGGAAGTGAGGAGCGCTCGATTGTGGAAGTGAGGAGCGTGGCTCGATTGTGGAAGTGAGGAGCGCTCGATTGTGGAAGTGAGGAGCGTGGCTCGATTGTGGAAGTGAGGAGCGCTCGATTGTGGAAGTGAGGAGCGTGGCTCGATTGTGGAAGTGAGGAGCGCTCGATTGTGGAAGTGAGGAGCGTGGCTCGATTGTGGAAGTGAGGAGCGCTCGATTGTGGAAGTGAGGAGCGTGGCTCGATTGTGGAAGTGAGGAGCGCTTGATTGTGGAAGTGAGGAGCGTGGCTCGATTTTGGAAGTGAGGAGCGCTCGATTGTGGAAGTGAGGAGCGTGGCTCGATTGTGGAAGTGAGGAGCGTGGCTCGATTGTGGAAGTGAGGAGCACTCGATTGTGGAAGTGATGAGTAGCTCGATTGTGGAGGTTGAGCATGACTTGGTTGCGGAGGTTGAGCGTGACTTGGTTGCGGAGGTTGAGCATGGCTCGATCCTCTGTGCTTCCAACGTCTCCTAGACACCTGAAAAACTCCTAAATGCGCAATGTATGCAAGGATGATGCAGAAACTTCCTAAACATGCAAAATGTACGAAAGAGGTTCTAAAATGATGCAAAACGACTAGTTGTCCTAGCTAAATGCAAGACAAATAAAGGCTAAGGAGATTGAAAATATAGACATATCAACTCCCCCAAACTTATTCTTTGCTTGCCCTCACGCAAACTATCAAGAACAAAGTATGGAAGAGAGGTGTGAAGATGGGGTCTCAGAACCTAAAACATGCGAAATAGAGTAGTTAGAATCAAGGTCCTTGTTTTAGTTCTATGATGCATGGTGAAGGAACTTTATTTCAAATCTACACATGCAATCCTATCAATCATCCCCTTTAACATTCATTAACAGAGAACCGTGAATCAAGCTAAACAATGTCATTGAACTCATTTGGCTAGGGTAAAGGTTTGAGACATAGATGGTCTCCTCATCACGTGGTTTTATCAATACAGAACAAGGTTCTCTCACGAAAAGGAGTTGAGCTTAAGAGAAGGCTAAAGGTTGAAACCAACTGATACATACAAGAGCAGCGCCCTGTCTACCCAAAGAACACTCCAAACCGAAGTTGGTCCTATCTCTACCCTTCATCAGAAACTTCATCTCAAACTTTTTACACTTAGTCTTAGGAAGAGTTCACTTCTTTTCATTCTAGCGGATTGGGAGATCTTTATTATCACTATGGTTCGTTTTCTTTCCTTCTAGGGACTCTAGACATCTTAAGTATTTTTTTTATTTTTTTTCTTTTCTTTTCTTTGTCTAATCTTTTTATTTTATGCCCAGAACCAATAACTCTTTTTACTTTGCTCAACCCAAATCCTTTACTAGACTTGTAAACTATGTAAACACATCCCCCTCCTAAAGACTTTCCACTTCTTTACTTTTCTGCACAAATCCATACCCAATACCCAAAATTCGAGTTCTCACCTAGTCCTACTAGTCCGGATAACGCGAACTAGAACTACACAGGATCCTACTCTTGTCGGTTAGAACCTAACACTTTCTAACAAGCTCAACTCGGAAAAGGCCTGACACTCAAGAATACAATTGGCTTGAAAGAACGGTTGGTTAAGGGTGCGGGGAACTGTTCCAAAGATGGGAATCAGCTACTTGGATTGACAAGGGTGGTAAAAATGTGAAAGACAATCCAAGTATGTGTATGGTATCCATGAGTTCAACTTCAATGCATCACATGATAATTGCAAGTCAGGATTAGGTTCAGGTAGATAGGGAATGATATCAATTCAAAACATGCTTCAATCTTACATTTTCAAGTTCAATCAACAAGCATCAAAGAACTAATAACAAGGGCCTTGATCCTATCCTATTGAATCCAGCATGCTAACAAGGTTACAATCATCATCAACCCCTATGCTAAATGCAACAACCCTATATGAATAAACCTAGACTCCATCCTAATATGCAAGTGCAAACTACATGAACACTCTGTTTTTGTGGAAATTTTCAAATTTTTTTTTGTTTTTGTTTTTTTTTTATGTTTTTTTTTTATGCAATAGATGGATGCAAACTCAAACATGATATGATGCAAAAATTAAAATAAGAATCACAGAACACAACATCAGATACATCATCTCAAACCCTCCCCCAAACTTAAATTACACAGTCTCCTGTGTAAGAAAAATTTGCAGGAGGATTTAAGAATCACAACAGAAACAATGCAGGAATGAAATTGTATGTACAAAGGAAAAGTGGGAGTACCTCAGTAGTAGAAGAAGGAGTCCGTGCTCGCCCAAGGAGGGGCGTGAAACTGACTCTGTCCTTCGCCTTGTTCGGGATCCGCGGGTGTGACTTCAGCTGGTTGGTCGACTTGTTGCTCAACCGCTGGCGTGTTCTGGTACATGTTCTGCTGCTCGTCACACTGCATGTCATCGACTCTGGACTCACCATGGTCTGATACCAACACAACAACCTCGGTAGGCTGATAATCACCCTGATGTTCAACTCGCTGCTCAACCTCAATCTCAACCTCATGCTCATCTTGAGCTGCAGAACGACGCGCTGATCACCGACTAGAGGAGGCTCTTGAACCTCGCGAACCGAGTCTCCTTCTCTCCCTGGACTCATATGACGAGTGGCGTGAAGGAGCCGGTGAAGGCTGACGCTCCCCTGACACATATGAAGATTGACGTGCTGGGGAGAGAACCGGAGAGAGTATTCTCTAACGAGTTGGCTCGATGGAGACTTCGTGTGTGGCTCGAGAGAGGGGCTCGATCGGTTGTTGGCTTGAGTGGCTCGAGCATGGTAGTTGGAGCGTGTGCGGAGTGAGATTGGCTCGAGTGTGACAACGGAGGCTTGGCTCGAACGAGTGCAGAGTGATGAACCTCTCAAGATGGGTCGAGTGTGATTCCACGCAGTCGGTTGAACCTTGCTCAAGTCGACGATGGTGGAGAACGCACGGTGGTGGTTGAACTCTGCAACACCTCTTCTTCATTATCCCAAACCTCTTCCTTAATTTCCTTGGAGGAGAACTTTTCATTGTACCTTGGAGCTTCTTGATTTGCCCACTCATCTCCTTCACCATAGTTGTTAACTCTTTCACTGAATCCCTTAGAATCTGAGTATTTTGGAGTTCATATAAACTGTCAAGAGCGGGAGGACTTGACTCTTGCGGTTGGTGAGGTTTAAGAAGCAGGGCTTGACGCTTAGGGAGGGTAACGACTGCACTCGAGTTGGAGAATGGTTGAGTGACACTTTGAGTTTTCTCTTTGGTTACCAAAACCTCTGTTTCTGCCTCATTCACATCCTCAAAGATGTCAAACCCAGATTTATGATCTTTCTCTTCAATCACGAAGGTCTGTCCATCAATAGTTGGTTTCTTCCTAGAATCCTTGATATCAAACTTCATCTTGAAGTTCTTACCCAGATTGAGATCAATCATCCCCTTTTTGACATCAATGACTGCTCCAGCTGTAGCTAAGAAAGGTCTTCCCAGGATTAGTGGATCTTTAGGCTCTTCATCCATTCCTAGCACCACAAAATCAGTAGGAATCTCAGCTTGTCCAATTTTGATGGGCAAGTTCTCTAGTAGACCATGAGGCAATCTAGTAGTCCTATCAGCCAATATTAAGCGGAGGTTGCATGACTTGTATTCGTTGAATCCTAGCCTCTGAGCTACAGAGAGTGGCATGAGGCTTACTGAAGCACCAAGGTCACATAGGCACTTTTTGAAGGTCAATGGACCTAGAGAACAAGGCAAGGTGAAAGAACCAGGGTCCTCTAGCTTCTTTGGGATAATCATCTTCTGAATAACAGCCTTGCATTCATGAATAACCCCACCTATGTCATGCACTACCCTCTCATCTTCCAGAACCTTAGCTTGAGCTCCTTTAGCTATCTCCTCCTTCTCTTTGGTCTTTTCGGTTACCAAGTCAGTTAAAAACTTTTGATATTGAGGCACAAGTGCAAATGCATCAAGCAAAGGCATCCTAAGTTCAATCTCCTTGACTTGGTTTTCGAACAGAGCTTTATACTTCTCAGTAAGCTGCTTCTTAAACCTCACTGGAAATGGTAGAGGTGGCTTGTATGGTGGAGGAATGAATCTCACAGGTTTATCCTTGGGAGCAGTGGGTTCTTTAGTAGCTTCAGGATCAGATTGTTTGGCTGACTCAATTGGATCCTTGAGCACCTCGACAGGATCCTTTATCTCAACTTCATATTGAAGAAAATCCTCCCCATCTAAACTCTCAGTGTCCTCAGTGAGCCGTACATCTACAGCTTGGGTGGTGATGGCATGCATAGTAGCATAGTCCTTGGGGTTTTGAACTGCTTTTCCAGGTAGTTGGCCAGTTGTTGGGGTAGAAGTAGAAACAGTCTTGCCTTCCATATACTTCATCTTGGAGTTAAGAGCTTCAAACTTGACATTCAGATCATTGTAAGAACATTCCATCCGCTGACTGAGTTCAGCAAATTTCTTAGCGGTATCCAGAGAACCACTAGCTTGACCTTGAAGAAGTTGTTGCAGCATGTGCTTCATTTCTTGATCTGGAGCTTGAGTAGGTTGAACTTGTTGAGGTGAAAATCCTGGTGGTGGTCCGGAAGGAGCGTGATAACCTTGCTGGAACTGTTGCTTAGGCAGGAATCCTTGATTGTAAGGAACAAAAGGTTTTTGCTGACCTTGTTGTTGCTGCTAAGGAGGGTACACCTGATCTTGTGGATTTGCAACATTGGTGCTCCTGTAAGACAAATTGGGGTTTTTCTTGTAGGGGTTATAACCCTTGTTGTATCCTCCTTGATTCTGGACGTAGTTGATTGCTTCAGACTGCTCACCCTTCCCATCCTGAACTTGAAAAGGGTCATCCTCAGATACGAAATGGACAGTCTGCTGCTGACTTAGCAAGAGGCGGTCAAGCTTGTCATTGACATTCTTAAGGTCCCTCTTGTACTTCTCCTTAGACCCAGCGTCGCCGTGAACTGTGCGGTCATAGTCCTCATTGTAGTTACCGTCAGACTGAGCGAGATTCTCAACCAGTTGCCATCCTTCCTCAACGTCCTTGTTAAGGAAGTTACCGTTAGAAGCGGTGTCAAGCAACATACGTATTTTGGGAAGGACACCACGGTAGAGAGTACTCAGTAATGACTCGTTGCTGAAACCATGGTGTGGGCACTGGCTGTGGTAACCCTTGAAACGCTCCCATGCTTCACAGATAGATTCTGAGCTCTTCTGAGTGAAGCTGGAAATCTCATTCTTGAGACGTGNTTGGGTTGACGAGCTTGTCGTGGGCGTTGCAACTGATTGATTTCATTGATCACAGGAAGGAGATTCTGATGCCCTCTTGATCTGGTGTGCATGCAAGGTTGCAATCAACAGGNCGTGCTGTTCTGGAGTTGGAGAAAACTTGGCCAAGAATGCTTTCTTGCAACCATCCCAGGTGGTGATTGATCCCTTTGGAAGGTTTTTCTCCCATTGATGAGCCTTGTCTCCCAGGGAGAAAGGGAAGAGGCGCAACTTGTAACCATCCTCACTCACGCCGTTGATCTTGGTGAGACCACAAAGACGGTCGAACTCGTCCAAGTGGTCGAGTGGATCCTCCATAGGCAACCCGTGAAACTTGTTTCCTTGGATCATGGTAATCAGACCACTTTTGATCTCGAAGTTGTTGTTCGGCACGGCGGGAGGGACGATTCCAGCACGTTGAGTGTGAGTGTTCGGTGCATCCCCAGCACCAATGTTTCGCGGTCCCTGATGTGGTTCATGCTGTTGTTCCATAGTGACGTGTGCGAGATGCTCAACGGGTTGACGAGCTTGTCGTGGGCGTTGCAACCGGTTGATTTCGTCGATCACAGGAAGGAGATTCTGATGCCCTCTTGATCTGGTGTGCATGCAAGGTTGCAATCAACAGGTTCCTGAGATGCAAAACAAACAAGCAAACAACCAAAACAAGTCAGTACTCAGAATGATAAGTGTAACAGAACTTAATCTTGCAAAACTTGAAATCTCAAATGTAACAATACGAATCCCAAATGGCAACGGCGCCAAATTGATACTAAGATTTTTGTGTCTCCTAGCAGGTTCAATTAACCTTAAGTGTTGTAGTATTTAAGGTGTCAATCCAAATGGGATGTTGCTAGCAATCAAGATGCAATCAAGGAATCACAAGTTAAGCCAATTCAAAGAGTGTTTTTATCTAAGAGTCCTAGAATGATCAAAATGCGAAATGGAAATGAGTCACAGAACAAGAAACAAGAATGCATGACAAGAAGCGAAAGTGAATAAAAACGCAAACGATTCTAAGCATGAACAAACGAAACAGTTCCAAGAATGTAATAAAATCAGAAAGAAAGAAGTCCTAAGGATGGGGTAATTGATGTCGGTGGAGTATTCTAGTCTAAGGAGTGTTTAACATACCATAAGCAAAGTATCCCTAAACAATGAACATCACAACTTAGCTAATCCAATCTCTTGGCAAAAGCTACTCAGACGCAACCACTTCCATACCTAGCTCTCGCTAGAGAAACGTGGTCGAGCAGGCATGACAGACAAGTTCATTCGTGTCAACAAACATCCTAGACAACTAATCTCTTAGGCTAGGAACGTAAGTCTCTGGCACTAGTTGGTCAGACATTTCATCAAACACCTTTTGGGTGCGGAAATGTCTCGAACCTAGTTCCAATTGGTCAGAGAGAAACTAGTAATTCTAACTCTAGTCCAGAAGGGAATCATACAATCAAAGCTTAAACACTCTACATCCTAAGATCCTCCACCTAATCTATCCCATCCTCAAGAACCAACACACTACTCAGATCCGAAAATCATAGTCAAGGATGCAAAAACAGAAATCAATGAAACAAGCATTATTAGGTAGATAAAAATAAGATGAACAACTTTGTAGAAGGAATCAAATGCAAAATCTCAATAATCTCAAAGATATTGGAATACAAGTCTGAGAACGTTTTTTTGGTGGCTAGAGAAACCTTACAAAAGAAAACGAGATAAAAACTAAGATGTCCTCAGCCCAGACTTAACAAAATGTATTTATAGTAAAAACATGTAAATCCCTAAAACTTAAAACGACAAGGTGAAGCGTCGGTTTGGGAATCTCCTAAAGCGCGTAAGACGGAACGTCTTCCTGACATGTGCGGTCGAGTCGCGTGTCGTCTCTCCCTAGAGTGAGGTCGAGTGGAGTGAGTAGGAGTGGCTCCAGTGGTGTGAATGAAAATGGCTCGAGCATGGTCGGTGAAAGTGGCTCGAGCTGGGTGTATACGCATCCACTAAAACGATGATAACTCTTGAACCACCCCTCCGATTGGCTTGAAATAAACGGCATTGGAAAGATGACTCAATTCTCTACAACTTTGATGAAGACGTGAAAAGCTCAATCCCTAGACCGGTGGCTTGAGTGATGGCTCGATTGTGGAAGTGAGGAGGACTCAACTGTAGAAGTGAGGAGCGTGGCTCGATTGTGGAAGTGAGGAGGGCTGGACTGTGGAAGTGAGGAGCGTGGCTCGATTGTAGAAGTGAGGAGCGCTCGATTGTGGAAGTGAGGAGTGTGGCTCGATTTTGGAAGTGAGGAGCGCTCGATTGTGGAAGTGAGGAGCGTTCGACTGTGGAAGTGAGGAGCGTGGCTCAATTGTGGAAGTGAGGAGCGCTCGATTGAGAAAGTGAGGAGCGTGGCTCGATTTTGGAAGTGAGGAGCACTCGATTGTGGAAGTGAGGAGCGTGGCTCGATTGTGGAAGTGAGGAGCGTGGCTCGATTGTGGAAGTGAGGAGCGCTCGATTGTGGAAGTGAGGAGTAGCTCGATTGTGGAGGTTGAGCATGACTTGGTTGCGGAGGTTGAGCGTGACTTGGTTGCGGAGGTTGAGCATGGCTCGATCCTCTGTGCTTCCAACGTCTCCTAGACACCTGAAAAACTCCTAAATGCGCAATGTATGCAAGGATGATGCAAAAACTTCCTAAACATGCAAAATGTACGAAAGAGGTTCTAAAATGATGCAAAACGACTAGTTGTCCTACCTAAATGCAAGACAAATAAAGGCTAAGGAGATGCAAAATATAGACATATCAGACCTTAAACCTGTGATAGGATACTTTCTTTTGGGTTTGTTGATGTTGACGAACTCCCAGAAGCAGCAAGCTCATTTGCCTTTTTCTGAATATATGACAGACTCTATTAGAGAAAAGAACAAAGAGAAACCATTACACACAGAGATGGTTATATACTTACAATCGTTTCAGCAGCTCTTGTATTGACAGGTGTGCCATCTTTTTTGGTGCGTGACCTGACCCAAACTTTTGCTCTTGTGATTGTAGATGGATCTTCGCTTTCTTTTTTCTAAGAAACATGATTAAACAGACATTGATCATACCATTACCTATCAAAAGTTAAATCTGACGTAATAATGTATTTTACTTACCATATCTTCTGCCAATCTAGTCATTCCTTTCCGACTAGTGGTGTGAGGAGTCTGCCTGCGTCTTCTCTCCGTGTACTGATCACTGACAGCCTAGAAAGAAAAAATGATAGTAAATTAAAGATTGAATAAGATATTGTTGAAGTGTTTACCTGGAATTCTTGACTTGTTTTGATTTTGATATAGTTGCGCCATTCTCCAATAGGAACATTACTAGGCCGCAGCTTCATCCTACCAACATTGTTATTCACATCTCTGACTTTCTGTACCAAGCTTGATTTGTATGATCTCCACAAGCATCCCATATGCTTCAGAACATATACCTTTTCATATTCTCCATCAAAGTCAAACCTTGCCTGCATTCACAAATATATACAAGACAATTAAATGTAATAAAATTTGTAGTGACTATATGAAAGAATTATGATGAAAAGTTCACCTGGACAGATTTCCAAAGAACTGTTTTGCGCTCATCACCAATTTTCCTCAAGTCAGCAATAGTGATAGGAACATGTTCCCGCACCAACGAGCCTAGGTATGATGACAACTTCACAGACCCTGGTCCACATGGTTCTCCGAGATCATTGAATTCAACAGTTATTCTACTATTTGGATCCTTGGCGATGTCTTTCATCTTTGTTGGTTCTCGACGTCTTTTAGGCTGTTGTACCGACGAAGTTGTAGGGTTATCACGTTGAGGCTCTCTCTCTGTTTCTTGTTCTGTAGGCACCTCATTTTGTGCAAGTACCACATTTTGTGCAGGCAACTCATTTACTGCAGGCGTATGATCTTCTATAGGCACTGGTGCAGGTACCTCATCAACTGGTTGCAACGTACATATAAATTCTGGCTCCTCATCCTCATGACGCCTGGTTGACATCTTCTTTCGCTTAACCATCTTAGTTCACCTAGAAAACTCAACAAACAATAGTAACCAATAACCGTAAGTTAATTTATTGATCAGTCAGTGATTCAAGAGAGTGAAGCAAGTCTTAACATATCAATATATAATTCAAGTAGACATATTCGACAGCCTACTAACTAAAATTAAAAAGACATCAAACATATATTCCTTCACAATCACTCCAAGCATTCTGAGACTCATCCTCATGTACGTCTTCAATAACCATATCAATAGTGGATGGCAATGGTCCAACTTCTGGAAGTCCATCGTTTACAGCTTCCTCATTGTATCTTCTGGAAGGACCTCTCATGACAACATACCAACTGGAAGAATCATCTTCTTTTGAATAAAATACTTGCTTTGCTTGAGATGCTAGTATATATGGATCCCTTGCAAAAGAGGTTTGACTCTGCTTCAAGTTAACTAGTGTGAAGCCATCTTCTATTTTTACTCCATTACCTCTAACTGCCCATTGACATTTAAAAAGTGGAACATAAAAAACGTTGTAGTCAAGGAAAATAATATCAGTGACTCTCCCTGTTGGGATTTAAGCGGAAGAGGTTGAGAAGAAGAGAATTGTCGGCAAGAAGAATGAGAGAAAGTTATATTCCATAAGTATATCTTACAAAGGTTTACAAAAGACTATATATACTAAGAGAACTAGGGCTACACCCTTTACAATAAATCGCATAAGAGATAAGGAAAGAGAATTGGTTCTTCCCAAGATTGAAAGTGACCCCTCCTTGTTTCCTTAAACGAAGCACAACCCGTGACTCCACTCTCTCTTCTTCTCTAACGGCTACAAGGAGGATCTCGAACCTTCTCATGGGCTTACACCAATAAGGCCTCCTTATTCTCATAGATAACTCGGCCTTGTCACATAGTTGTACGGACGGCCTCATAGTTGTACGGACAAGGTGATCTTGGTCAATACTCCCCCTCAAGCTTAGCCAAGGGAGACGGCTAAGCTTGGAACCCGCGTAAGATCACCTCATTAAAAACCTTAACATAGAAAACCACATGGGACAAAACCATGTTAAGGAAAAGAGTATGATCTTCACAGGTTAAAGGAGTTTCTACACGGATGTGTTGGATCTACTAGTCCAAGCTTGCTGGAAATGTATTCGCAAATCTGAGGACTCGTTGCTTTGGTGAAGATGTCCGCCAGTTGGTCTTTGCTTGGAGTGTAACACGGCAAGACTACACCTTCTTCAATCTTTTCTCGCACTTTATGGCAATCTACCTCAATGTGCTTAGTCCTTTCATGGAAGACCGAGTTGGTTGCTATGTGTATCGCCGCCTTATTGTCACAATGCATGGT
>NC_025704.1:20175378-20193274 GCF_000633955.1 Camelina sativa
TGCTTAGTCCTTTCATGGAAGACCGAGTTGGTTGCTATGTGTATCGCCGCCTTATTGTCACAATGCATGGTGATTGGTTGATCAGACTCCACTCCAAGGTCCTTGAGGAGGCCTTTGAGCCATGTGAGCTCGTTGGTTAGCTTCTTCATAGCCCTATATTCCGACTCGACACTTGATTGAGACACAACTTTCTGTTTCTTCGACTTCCAGGTCACTAGGTTCCCTCCAACGAATGTGCAATACCCTGTCGTGGACCTCCTATCTATTGTATCACCAGCATAGTCCGCATCACAGTAGCCGACGAGTTCCGTGTTGTTGTTCTTTCCCATCCAAATGCCTTGTCCTGGACTACCCTTGAGCTAACATTGGATCCTCTCGAGCGTCTGCCAGTCAAAATTCGTTGGAGCCTTCATGTGTTGGCTGAATTGGTTCACCGCATAGCATATGTCCGGCCTCGTGATCGTAAGATAGATAAGCTTGCCCATCAGCCTACGGTAGCGTCCCACATCTTCGTATGGTTCGTGCGACTTGTTAACTGGAGCACTAGGTGTTGGCTTCTCCCCCTTTCGCTTGACCTGGTAACCTTCCTCAAGCGGCGTGGACACCGGTTTAGCTCCTATCTTACCTGTCTCATGTAAAAGGTCAAGTGTATACTACCTTTGAGAAAGAAACTATCCCTCCGGAGAGCGAGAGATTTCTATTCCAAGGAAGTATTTAAGTTCACCTAAATCCTTAATATAAAAGGTAGAGTTAAGAAGAGCCTTAGTGGCACAAACACCGTCCTTATCATCACCGGTGATAATGATGTCATCAACATAGACGAGAACGACGACGCGGCCACCATCAGTCCGGAGGGTGAACAGCATATGATCAGATTCAGAGAGCTTGAAACCATTCGTGCGGAGTGTAGAGCTTAGCTTGTGGTACCACGCCCGCGGAGACTGTTTGAGACCATAGATCGCCTTGTGAAGCCGGAGCAACAATGTGCTCTAAACCCGGTGGAGGATGCATGTAGACTTCCTCTGTCAGCTCCCCCTGAAGAAAGGCGTTCTTGACGTCCATTTGACAAAGCTCCCGAGAGAGTTTAGTGGCCAAGGACAAGACGACCCGGACTGTATGGAGTTTGGCCACCGGAGCAAAGGTGTCCGTATAGTCAAGTCCATAGCTTTGAGTGAAGCCGCGTGCGACCAAGCGGGCTTTGTAGCGCTCGATCTCTCCAGTGCTCAGATATTTAATAGTGAACACTCACTTGGAGCTGACAGCCTTTTTACCTTTAGGGAGATCAGCCTCGTCCCAAGTTCGATTCCGGATCATAGCCTTCGTTTCATCGTCCACCGCATCAAGCCACTCCTTATTTTGCTTAGCTTCCTCGTAGGTTTGAGGAACAAAGTGCTCATCAAGCTTACCAAGGAAGGCAGAGTGATCCGAGGAGATAAGGTAAAGCGAACACACGGCCTGAATAGGGTGGGCGACAGCCTGATTGTTGTAGTAGACTCGTTGATTCTTTAACCTTTCACCACGCCGCGGTTGTTTTAAACGTTCACTGCGCCAAAGTGGTGGTGGAGATTGTGTGGGCTGGCCTGTCTCAGCTGTACTATCGTCAGGTGATAGATAAGGTGGTGTAGTCAAGGCTTTTTCGGATTGTGTCTCTCTTGGCTCTTGAATATTGTTCTCCGTATGGGAAGGAGAAGCATCATGAGTTCCCAGAGGTTCCGATAATATTGTAGGCCCATCGGAGGGTGGTTTTGGTAGAGACGCCTCGGGATATGATGGTTTGGTGACGCCCAAATGGTCAAGGAGGAACCGCAAGTTGGCCGCCCGGTCAGTATTGGGTTGATATAAGTCTTTGAGGCCTTCCCAGTCCTTCTTATCATAGTACCCTTGTTGTTCAAGAAACTTCACATCTCTAGAGACTAGTGTGCGGCCAGTGATCGGATCGTAACACTTGTACCCCTTCTGACTTGTTGAGTAGCCAATGAACATACTTCTAGTGCTTTTGGCCTCAAGTTTATTCCTTTGTTCTCCGGGCACTAAAACAAAACAAACACACCCGAACACGCGTAAGTGATCAAGAGAAGGTTTAACTTTGTTTAGTACCTCATAGGGTGATATGTCATTTAAGACTTTTGTTGGTGTCCGATTGATCAAGTAGCACGCCATCATGACCGCATCACCCCAAAACCGCTTAGTGACATTCGAATGAAACATCATTGACCGAGCCACCTCCATTAAGTGTCGATTTTTCCTCTCGGCCACTCCATTTTGTTGAGGCGTGTATGGACAGCTGGTCTGTTGGAGGATTCCATGCTTAGCTAGGTGCTCTTTGAGTTTGTGGCTTGTATATTCACCTCCATTATCCGATCTTAGTACCTTTATTTTTGCATTAAATTGATTAGTAACATAATTCTGAAAATTGACAAAGGCATCATAGACTCTATCTTTAGATGGTAACAAGGTGAGCCAAGTATATTTAGATTTCTCATCAATAAAGGTCACAAAATACTTGTTATTATCCCTAGATAGGCAAGGAGATGTCCACACATCAGAATGTACTAAATCAAAGCAATGTTCATAAATAGTACTTGATTTAGGAAAAATAGTCTTGCAATGTTTACCAAGAATACAAGACTCACAAGTGGAGTTATCAAACGAAACATTAGGCAACATTAATTCAAATGCACGAGAATGAGGATGGCCTATTCTAGCAGGCCACACATCACTTAAACTACTACTAAGATTAGAAGCAAAAGAAAACGAATTAGAAGGACTTGAAGCTTTCTCTAGGAAATAGAGATCTCCTCTACCATCTCCTTCTCCAAGAACCTTTCCACTCTCAATATCCTGAAAATGTACACTGTTAGGCCCAAAAATCGCATAACAATTCAAATCTGTAGTAGCTTTCTTTACCGATAAGAGATTCGAAGTAAATGAAGGCATAAAGAAGGCTTTAGAACTTTTATCAAACAATTTTAGTTCTCCTATTCCTTTAACCTGTACTCTATCTCCATTAGCAATGATAACATTACCTAGTGCCGGTTTTATGTTGTGTATAAGACTAGGGTTACTAATCATATGGTGAGAAGCACCCGAGTCTACAACAAGTGAGGTACTAGGTTTTGAAGCAAAGAAAGTGGTACTGGAGTCCTTTAGTGCAGCAATGGACTTGATGAGGGCCTCTAGGTCCGACTTTCTCACCAGGTCTCCAAGGGAAGCTACCATGGCCGTGGCTGCTACGTCTCCTTGATTTGCTGCTCCGGTGCCTTGACCACTTGGTCCTCCTTGCGATAGGTTGGCCTTGAACTTCGCCGGCTTGAGATGCGGGTGAAGGATCCAACATTTGTCTTTCAGATGACCCCTCTTCTTACAATGGTCGCATACCATTGCTTTCCGGTCCTCATGCTTGTAAACTCCCTTGTTAGCCGTAGCCAAGTCCTCCTTACCGCTAAACAAGCCTAGCGACCCTTGCTCTTTTTGAACTTGAGAACACACATCTTCAAGAGTCGGAAGCTTGTCACCACAAAGGATGTGCTTGATAAGGTCGTTGAATGCCAGATTCAGAGTGAGAAGGAGACCGAAGACGTTGTCTTGTTCCTTTCTTTCGTTGAGGATGGCCGGATCTATGGTGCTCGGCCGAAGCATCTCTAGTTCGGCCCAAAGAGACCTAAACTTGCCAAAATGCTTTGTGAACTCCAAGTCTTCTTGGTGAAGACAGTTTATAGCCTTTTTGACTTCGAACACCCTGGTCAAGTTGGTCACGTTTCCATACACGTTCGTAAGTGTCTCCCATAACTCCTTGGCCGTCTCACAGTAAGAGTATGCTTCAAGGATTGGTGCATCAAGCGAATTCTGAAGATTGGCAAGCACGGTCTGATCTTCTTGAAACCATTTGATTTCCTTCTCGAGTTCAGCCTCCGTGTCTTCTTCCTTTCCTTCTTTACCGTCGTTCTTGGTGACTTTTTTGGGAAATTGGTCCGTTTCAACGTGAATCCATAGTCCCCGGCCACTCAACGCGGTCTTTGTGGTTCTTTTCCACAACAAATAGTTGGCCCCCTTTAAGACCACCGGTGTAACAATAGGTTTGGTAGTGTCCATGAGCGAGATTCGCGAAAGGTAGAGAGAAATGATAACTAAGAATGTCGAGTAGCGAGTATAGAACGCAAGTAATCGAGAATAGAGAGAAAGATTGAAGAGGATAGAATATGAGGGAGAATAATAGTAGGTTTAGAGAATCAAAGATCGAAAAACTGCTCTGATACCATGTTGGGATTTAAGCGGAAGAGGTTGAGAAGAAGAGAATTGTCGGCAAGAAGAATGAGAGAAAGTTATATTCCATAAGTATATCTTACAAAGGTTTACAAAAGACTATATATACTAAGAGAACTAGGGCTACACCCTTTACAATAAATCGCATAAGAGATAAGGAAAGAGAATTGGTTCTTCCCAAGATTGAAAGCGACCCCTCCTTGTTTCCTTAAACGAAGCACAACCCGTGACTCCACTCTCTCTTCTTCTCTAACGGCTACAAGGAGGATCTCGAACCTTCTCATGGGCTTACACCAATAAGGCCTCCTTATTCTCATAGATAACTCGGCCTTGTCACATAGTTGTACGGACGGCCTCATAGTTGTACGGACAGGGTGATCTTGGTCAATACTCCCATAGTATGATACCCAATCAGCTACTTGGGAAGTGTCCTTGGCACTAGATCAACACATGGCTGTTGCTTCATAAAACACTCCACTATTCTTGCTTAGCCTATCAACAG
This sequence comes from Camelina sativa, assembly GCF_000633955.1. Lineage (NCBI taxonomy): Eukaryota > Viridiplantae > Streptophyta > Magnoliopsida > Brassicales > Brassicaceae > Camelina > Camelina sativa. The sequence goes on from NC_025704.1 coordinate 20,180,144, forward strand.
AATTTGTGTGAAACCTCAGCCCATTCACTATATAACCAATGTAAGTTCTAGCACTAGTTCTAGGACCATACGCCAACCATTTGAGTATATGGTCATGATCATCAGAATCTAGAGGTATCTACAAAACAAAAGACAACGAGTTAGCATATTGAATGTCTTAACGAGATAATATATGAAAGTTTATTTATAAGATAAACCTTGCCTGTTTTTTTAACCAAGTAGCAAAATTCTGTGTGTGCGTACTCCATAAAACACTTGCATCACGTCTGCATCTTATGTTTGAGTCTTGTAGGTATTGTAGGTGCATGCTACAATAACAGAAAAAAAAAGTAAGACAGGTAGAGGATGTAATGACAATTTAGTATTATGTGAAATCAGATAGCATCATACTCCACATAAGGCTCCACCAGAACTGTATTCTGAATGACAGCAAGATGGGCTATTTTCTTCTCCATGTCACTTAAAGTAACAGATATACCAGCGGAGATAGGACGCCCCTCTAGGATAGAACTGTTCTCATACTCAGTGTTCATATCTGCTTTTTCTTCTACACTAGTGGTTTTCTTGAAAAAAGCACTGCAGAATTCCATGCATTCTTCTGCGAGATACGACTCAGCTATGAAACCCTCTGGCCTCGCAGGATTTCTTACAAAATCTTTTAAAACTTTCATGTATCTGCAACCAATAAACAATAAATCAGAAGCTAAAACTATATCAGTACAGCTAGCGTAAAGAGGATAAAATAAAAACCATACCTCTCAAATGGATACATCCATCTAAATGGATTTGTCCACCTAATCTGGTTTCTCTGCCTAGATGAACACATAAGTGCACCATTATATCAAAGAAGCTTGGAGGAAAGAATCTCTCGAACATACACAGAGTTTCTATAATTTCATTTTCCAATGCTGTGATCTTCTCCATATCAACAACTCTCTGGCAAAGATGGTTGAAAAATGAGCAGAGGCGTGAAATTGCAATCCTTAGACCTTTAGGCAGTAAACCTCTAAGTGCAACAGGTAGTAATTGTTGCATCAAGACATGGTAATCATGTGATTTAAGACCCATTACCTTGCACTCATCTAATGATATGCAACTGGATATATTATAACAATATCCATCCGTAACATTGAAGTCATACAGCCGCTTACAAAATACTTTATTTTCTGCCTTTGATAGAGACCAAGGAGCAACTAGAAGGTAGATACATTTACCTCTTTCTTTAGGATGCAAATCCTTTCTAATGCCTAGAAGTTGGAGATCTTTGCGAGTCTTTAGGCCATCATTTGATTTCCCACAGTGCAACAATGTCGCCACGTGCAACAATGTCGCCACAATGCTTACAGCCACATTTCTCTCCACATGCATCACATCTAAATTGTGTCTTACTGGGAGGTCCTACACAATTAAAGTAAATACAAGTTAATGATATATTGATTAGAGAGAAAACAGAAACATACCTCCCAATAAGACAACTTGAAAAATATAGACATTTTCTTCCATCTGGATAACTCCTCGTCTTTTTCCTCTTCCTCAGACTCAGTGTCATCAGACTCATCAGATGAGGATGACTCAGTAGCAGCAGTCTGCTTTCTCTTCTTCCCACTCTCTTTCTTGTTCCCAAAATTATTTTTGAAATTTTTTCCTGCCCTTCCTCACATATTCAGCTTTTCCGTCAAACCAAGTCTTTTTCCCCCAATAACTGTGTGTTGGTGATAGACCTTTGCGATGGCACATATAGACATGTTTCCTACTATTACTCAACCACATACTGTCAGTGTCTTTTCCACATAAAGGACAACCATCTTACCTTTACCTTTGCATCCAACAAGATTTCCATATGCAGGGAAATCACTGATAGTCCATAAGAGCATTGCTTTTAGTGTGAAAGTGCTCTTACTAAAAGCATCATAAGCTATCTCTCCTTTACTCCACAAATGGTTTAGATCCTCTATTAGAGGTTCTAAGTAAACATCAATGCTATTACCAGGTTGCTGCGGCCCAGGAATCAATAAGCTAAGCATGATGTTCTCCTTCTTCATACATAGTCAGGAGCCATATTATAATTCACTAGCAAAACTGGCCAACTACTGTATCTGCTGTTCTTCATGTTGAAAGGGTTAAATCCATCAGTCGAAAGTCCCAGACGGATGTTCCTTGGTTCAGCAGCAAACGCAGGGTATTTGGCATTCATCTGATCCCATGTAACAGAATCTACAGGGTGACGCAGTTTTCCATCACTACTCTTGTTCGAAAAATGCCACTGTAGGTCCTTGGAAAGTTGCTCAGACCTATACATCCTCTTCAGGCGCGGTATAATTGGAAAGTACCTTAAAACTTTCTGGGGGACACCTTTCTTTATCTGACTAGTGTGCATGTTTACCTTCCATCTTGACGCCTTGCACTTAGGACAATTGTCAAGCTTCTTCAATTTCTTCCTGAATAGACAACAGTCATTAACACAAGCATGAATCTTCTGATAACCCATATCAAAAGACTTGAGAAACTTCTTCACTTCATACATTGATGTATGTAGAACATTCTCCTCCGGTAACATGTCTGGCAAAGTCCCTAGAAGATCGTTGAAGTTTTTGTCTGACCAGCCATTTTGCGTCTTGATTCTATACAGTGAAATAATGGCTGATAATTTGCTATGATTTGCACACGTAGGGTATAAAGGAGTTTCAGCATCTGCTAGTTTTGCAAGGAACTCTTCCTCTTTCTTGTCATCCGCCTCACCCTCAGCATCATCCACTAATTGACCCTGAGCAGCTAACTCTTCATCTAAGTATTCAGCAGCTCTGTATAACCCTAAAACCTCTTTATTCCACTGACTAACATTGCTGTCTACTGAAACCACTTCTCCATGATGATACCACTCCCTCTGTATCTTGTAAGCCTCATCCATTCCCTTACTTACTAGGTGATCTACTACTACACTGCCTAAATGTCGATCAAGGGAATATTACCAACTGATCAGATCCTCCTATAGCATCAGTAACCTCTTTAACAAAATTTAAAGCACCAATCTCATAAGCAGGATCAGTCCTTCAGTACATGCCATTGAAAACAAAACAAACTAAATTAGACATGTACAAATTAACAACTTACCATATAATTTATTTATGAAAAAAGTAATTACCTGCATAGATGAACCCATCTCTTCTCCACCATTTTATATGCTACCCTTATTGAGAACCGTCCATTCAGTAATTAAAACCAGCATGATTCAGGCAGAAACATAGTACATGTGCAATCCACAAAACAATCAAATTCACAATAAAGTTTTGTCTAACTAAATACAAAACTTATCAAGCTCTAAAGGGGGACTAACCTATTCAAATTGGGTGAAATCCAGAAAGAAATTCCTCCAAACCGCGAGTACCAAAACCTGCAAATAGAGAACCTAAATTACTGACAAATCTCGATATAAGACAGATCTAAACTTCAAATCTCTAAATAATACAGAACCCTAACTATGGAATCTCTAAATAAAACAGATATAAACTTGAAATCAGAAGAACCCTAATTGAGAAAACACTGAATCAAAAAATCTAATGAAACAAACCGACTGAAATGCGATTCGTCAGCGGAGAAGATTGTTAACAGAGGAGCTTCGTCGGCGGATAAGATCTCACTGACAAAGGAGCTTCGTCGGCAAAGAAGATTGTGGAGATTTTCCGGTGAACTGGGGTAAGATGGACCATCGTCGACTCGTTGGCGGAGAGCTCAAAGAAGTGAGAGATGAAGTGAGACTAAAGGGTTTTTTTTTCATTCTATGTTTTAACTAAAATTTTATTAAGTCTCGCGGGTGGAGAGGGAAAAGAGTCACTTTTACTAAAATTTTACTATGTCTTTGGTGGAAATACTGATTTTTGGTTCGCGCTTACATATTTTAATATTTGGCGTTTTAAAAGTGCCATTATAGAGCTCCATTTTAAAAAATTTATTAACGATAACACTTACGAAAATTGCGCTATGCTTTTCTGCTATCAATGCCCATATTTCTTATAGTACAAGTTGAGAAATAGCCAGGGATCTAACATAAACTATGTATATCCAAAAAAAACTCTAGGTCAATGGAGTCTTCGAACAAAGAGATTGACCAATGACCATAGGAAGTATTTCTCACATAACAAGAAAATAGATAGAGGTAACCTCGATTTTGGAGATTTGGGCAGTAAAACTTGGGATGCTTGCAGACCGAAAGTAGATTTTGGGTTCATCCATACAGATCCTACAGATACTGTGAGAGACCCAGGTGATTGAAAAGCACGGTGGCTGCCTGAAGAGAGTGAAAGGAGCTTCAACTTCTCTGTTGAAAGCATGCACGGTTCTACCAAGTTCAACAGGTGATTTGTGTGTCAGGCGGGAGTCGAGTAACGAAGAAGATTTGTATCTTTGAAGAAATCATCGTTATCCCTCGGCGCCGTCTCCGTCTCGCAAGACTCAGGTGGCAAAGAAGAAGAGGGTTCTACAAAGACGACATACATTCCAGATCGAAAGTTGAAAGGGAAGTTGGACTTTGGTGCCGCCGACAGAGAGGCTGAGACATAGAATCAAGGAGAGGATCTAGCCAAACTCTGACTCCTTTAGAAACAGATGCTAAACAAGCTTTTACTGCGATTTGGGTTAATTAAGAAGGGTTGGAAACGATTCAAAAGGGGAAACAAAAATGGGAAAAAATGAGACTTTGCTCTAAGATAGTACATGGAGCTAGAAAGAGGGTTAAGGGACGGGATTTCCCGACGCCGGTAGTCAGAAACCCCACCGGCGTCAGAAGATGGTGGTGGTAGTGGTGTCTCGATATTCATGTCTAGGAGAGAAATTAGGGCGAACTTCTATCCACCAAATTCGTCATATAATATATAACATAGGCCATATATGTTAACTTTACTCCAAGATGAGCCAAATTAAGAGATTACATAAAGTAAGCATAGAGAAACTTATCAAATATGGACTGAGCTCCCTCCCTTGGAGAGCAAGCAGTATGTTTTATCAATCTGCAAAAATCATCATCATCCATTAGAATCATAACAAACATGCAATAAGAAAATGTAGAATCTCAACTCTGGATAGAAACAAACAAAACAAATTGCTTCGATTAGCCAAAACAAACAAAACAAATTGCTTCGATTAGTCAAACATGAAACATACATAAAACTAATGATAAGTAGCTTAAAATTAATCAAAATCATCTAAACTGCTTCAGATCTACAGACTACGATAAATATAGGAAAAAGATGCTTAGCTACATGAAATATGGGAGAATGCATGATAACACATGCCAAGTATACTATTGTATAATTAACTACACGAATTATATGTATTACATGACCACATGCATGAACTATATGACATTATGCGGTCAACACCATAAACATATAATCTAGTACATCGGTTGACTAACTCCGGCTCAGACCGACGTTGACTTTGGCGTTGACCAACACTGACAAAAAAAAATATTTTAAATTTTAAAAAATTAAAATTAAAAATAATAAATTATTATACTAAATAAATTATGGTTTTTCATGATTCATATTTTTTATATATCTCTAATATATTCATTCTTATAATTAGTCACTAGTATTTTTCAACCTAAAGTAAATAGTTAAATAAAAATCATTTATAATTATTTTCAAGATAGAAAAATTCATTTATAATTATTTTCAAGATAGAGAATCATTTATAATTATTTTCAAGGTATATATATATATATATATATATATATATATATATATATATATNNNNCTGATAATCAGATTATTTAAATACTACAAAATCAATAAAATCAAATTCAACTACTTTCATTAGAAAATAATATGCAAAAGATTGAGTATATCACTCTTTACTCTAAATTTTGCATGGTAAATGTTATACAAAATTTTAGATACTCTTTACTTTAAAATTTACATACTCAAAATAACATATAAACAACAACAATAAAATTCACAACATTTACTTTTAATATATAAAAGATAAAAATACAAAAAAATTCATTTTAGCAAATTTGATTTAAGGGTATGTTTGCAAAAAGGTATAGAATAAGAGTATTTTTGCAAATGCCTTTATATTATATCTCTTTTTTTTTTATCAAAGAGATGTTTTTATATTAAGATACTAAAGCCCAATACAAGAGGATATCAAAGCGTTTCTAGCAAGCCCATCGGCCAATTGGTTCGACTCTCTGGAAATAAAAGTGAAATTGCAACTACAGAAATTCCTTGAAAGAACGGAGATATCATGGAGAATCCTGTGAAGATCCTTGTGTTGGAGCTTCAAATTAACAGCCTTGACTAGCAATTGCGAATCTGAGGCGAAAGATTGATGGGTGAAATCCAATTCGATTGCAACTTCAATCGCGGTTAAAGTTGCCAACGCTTCGACCATCATGGAAGAACGGACTTCAATGACTATGCACAAGCCCTGGAGGATTGTTTGATCTAGATGGTTCCTGAAGTTCCAACCAAGCCCCGCCTTTATATTATATCTTGAAAATAATTATTAGTGATTTTTATTTAACTATTAGTTTAGCTTTAAAATTGAAAATTAACTAAATATAAGAATATTAATTTAATTTTTAGAATTTTTTTTTAAATGTTTGGATTCACTATTTTACATTTAGGATATAGTTTTGAGGAGTTAGGATTTAGTATTTGGAGTTTAAGGCTTAGAATTTAGTTATTTTATATATAGAAAAGGAGTATTTTTGAAAATGGACAACATAAAAGGGTATTTTTGAAAAATGATATAGGGAAAGAGGTATTTTTGTAAATCCTCCAAGAATGAATACATTAAAAATATATATAAAATATTTAGATATTGAATATAATATTTTTAATTAATAAAAACCATAAATGATTAAATGTAGTAATTTCATAGTTTTTATTTTTAATTTTAGAATTTTTTTTCTGTCAACGCCGGAGTCAACACCAATCTTCACCGGAATTAATCAATCAGTGTAGCAGATTGTATGTTTATGATGTTGACCACATGACGTCATATAGTTCATACATGTGACCATGTAATATATATACTTCGTGTAGTTGAGTATACATAGGGTTGTAAATTGGTCTGTCCATGTCCAAATGGGCATGTCCATTTGGACACATACAATTTATGGTCATTTATGGTCAAGGCCCAAATACACCCACACCCAAATATGTCCGAACCAAATAGGACCATGACCAATTGGTCTGTCCATTGGTTGCAGATTGAAGCAAAATTCATAATCTCATAAACTCATAATTATAAAGCTAAAGGTTTATAAATTCATAATCTCATAATCTCATAAACTCATAATACACTCATAATCTCATAATACACTCATAAGTCATAATCTCATAAACTCATAAAATCATAAATTCATAATACAGTAATACACTAGTACTCGATAGCTGAAGTAATCACTGGCTTTTTCTTCCCTCCATCTGATCTCCCCCTCATCTCCAATCAGGCAATCACTAATACCAAGAGTTTCTACGAAAACAAACATAAGATCCTGATCAATGATATTAACAAATCGACAATCTATAAAGACAATATCGACAAGTTATAAAAAGTACCTTCTAAAGTTCTAAGTAACTCTGATCCTCTTTCTTACATCTTCTCCTTCCTCCCCTTCTTCTTCTCTTTCTTCTCCTTCTTCTTCTTTTTCTTCTTCATCTTCCTCAAGAAACTCGGATCCACCTATCAAATGAAAACATAACAAAACTATCACTGAACCATCACTTCAATCATAGATAACAAAACAAAATCAAGTTATAAGAGTTAGTATACTTACTAATTTCCTCAAAACCTCTTAACCAATTTCTTGCACAGATAAGTGCTTGCACATTGGATGGAAGTAGACGGTTCCTGTACTTGTTTATAAACTCCATACAGCTTTTCTATCTTCTTGCGGATGTGATCAACCTTAGACTTGCTAGTTGATGGATCTAAAGTGCTAAAGCAGTATTCTAAACAAGTCAAATTCAACCTTGGATCCAAAACAACAGCAATCACAAGTATATCACTGTAGTCTTTCCAATATTTGTCAAACTTCAGCTTCATGGTATCCACCATTTCACAAATGGTCTCATCCTCAGATGTTGCATGAACTCTAAGCCAACTTTCAATTTTCCAAACTTGCATAAAGTACAGATTCGTTGTAGAATATTTAGAGCCTGAAAGAATTTTTGTTATTTCATCAAATGGCCTCAAGAACTCGCATATAATCTCTGCTCTAGACCACTCCAATTCAGACGGAAACCACTTATAACTCGGCTCTACTTCAGCAAGATTACACAGCACATCTTTAAACTGGATCGCTCTAGACAACATTAGATGGATTGAGTTCCAACGTGTTCTCATGTCCATAACAAGACCAGCTTTAGTATGAATCCCAACAGTTTCAACACACCCTTGGAACATCTGTTCTCGAGACTCTAAAATCCTCACAAACTTGACACTTTCCCTAATTTTATCTAAAGCTTTCTCTATCAGATCTAACCCATCTTGATCTATAAGATTCAAAATATGAGCTACACACCTTACATGAAAAAACTCTCCACCACAGACCAAATCCTTTCTAAGTTGCCTTTTTACAACTCCTTGCATATTATCATTCGATGAAGCATTGTCTACAGTAATAAAAAATACTTTCTTATCTAACCCCCAAGCTTTCAACAACTCAATCAACTTCATACCCAATGCAACACCAGAATGTGGTGGAGGAAAAGCACAAAAAGATATTATTTTGGCTTGCAAGTTCCAATTTGCATCAATGTAATGTGCAGTTAAACACATATAACCTTCCACGGTTATAGCTCTCCACAAATCAGTTGTAAAACAAACTCTACCCGGAATTTCACTCAAAATCTGCTTAAGTTTTTTTTTCTCCTTCTCAAAAATTTTCATAACATCAGCAACTGCAGTATACCTACTCCAAAACTCAATACTCGGATTGACATATGCAAAAGCTTCCCTAATCCTTATATATTCAACAAATGAGTAAGGAAGATCATGCTCTATAATGGCAACAACAATCAACTCACGGAACATCATCATATCAATCTTTCGACTATGAGTACTAGGAGTACTACCAGGAGTTTTGGAACAAGTTTTCATATGCCTAAGCAAAGTAGTTGTTCCATTCTTATCCAGATTCAAGTGATAATTATGCTTGCAGTGGTTGCATATAATATGATATTTATCATCTTTATCTTTCTCTCCAATTATAGTTAAATTTTTCCAACACCTTGAATGTCTACGTTTACCTCTTTTCCCTTGAGCATGAGATGATTCACCCATGAGAGATTCATCGTCCACCGGATTGTTTTCATCTTCCAGTGGATTGTTTTCATCTTCCACCGGATTGTTTTCATCTTCCACCAGATCGTTTTCTTCTTCCAGCATATGTCGATCCCATTCATTATCACTCACGATGTAGTTATCATCACACAAGCTCAGTGTTTTGTCCATCTGTTCAAAAATATACAAACAATGAACATAAAAAAACGTGAGACAATGAACACCTTTAATATTATATACACATTATATTACACATACACATAAACAATGAACTCAAACACATAAAAAGCTCATCAACACAAACACATAACAAGCTCATCATAATTGAATACTGACACTACTTGTAACAGGTTTGTGTAGTGATTATCAAGTCATCATTATCGAATACATACAACTATACAAGCAGCTTGTAACAAGCTCATCAAGTCATCATTATCGAATACATACAACTATACAAGCAGCTTGTAACAAGCTCATCAAGTCATCATTATCGAATACATACAACTATACAAGCAGCTTGTAACAAGCTCATCAAGTCATCATTATCGAATACATACAACTATACAAGCAGCTTGTAACAAGCTCATCAAGTCATCATTATCGAATACATACAACTATACAAGCAGCTTGTAACAAGCTCATCAAGTCATCATTATCGAATACATACAACTATACAAGCAGCTTGTAACAAGCTCATCAAGTCATCATTATCGAATACATACAACTATACAAGCAGCTTGTAACAAGCTCATCAAGTCATCATTATCGAATACATACAACTATACAAGCAGCTTGTAACAAGCACACATAACACATAACAAGCTCATCATTATCGAATACAAGCACACATAACACATAACAAACTCATCAAGTCATCATAACAAGCTCATCATAATCGAATACTGACACTACAACAATACCTTGACAGAATTTTGGTCAGGAGCCTTGAAGCAGTGTATCAACCGTGAACCGTAGCAGTGATCAGGACCTGAAACCAATACACACAAACTTGTAAGGAGTGTAACCAAAACAATCAAAAACTCAGAAGTAAAACCACCACAAACCCTTAGTAGAAACTAAACTCAAATCTAAAACCTTTCGAATCAAAATCTGACTAGAGCAAAGTATCAAAATCAAAATCAAATCTGTACGTTTGTGTTAGAGTAAACCCAGAAACTGAAAAATCAAAATCAAACCCAGTATCGAAACTGAAAAACCCACAAACCCAGTAACTAGAGTAAACCCAGAAACTGAAAAATCAAAATCAACTCAAATCTGTACGTTTACAACCCTAGTGTTATTACCTTATACAAATCGAGATGACGATATCACGAGAAGCAGAGCCGCAGAGGAGATGCTTGATGACGATTGACGAGATGAATGATGATTTGAAGTAATCGAAATCGATTATCGCCTGAGAGAGAAACTTAGAATCGATTATCGCCTGAGAGGCTGAGAGTGAAAGAGGAGAAAGAGAGAAGCGGCAAAATGAAAAAAAAAAGTTTCCCTCAAATTGTAAAAACCCTAATTTTTTAGGGTTATTGGATAGCCCATGTCCAAATTAGTTTGGACCATATATCAATGGGCTTATTTGGTTTTAGGCTCATTTGACCGTTTTAAATTTGGTAATGACCAAAAGCCCATGGTTTTAGAGACCAATTGACAACTCTAAGTATACAATAGTATACTTGGTATGTGTGACCATGTATTCACCTATACTTCATGTAGCTAGCTATCTTTTTTCCACAAATATAACGAAACACACATGCCTCTAATCACCTCGATATCAAACCATATGATATCAGTTACCGACAAAAATAATTTGATATAAAGAGTAGAACAATCTCCCGATGTATAACCAAAATAAAATCGCAAAAACCCTAAGGTTCAGGTTCATAATTCGAAGATCTAAGTAAATTTGGAACATATTAGGCTTGAGGCATCTTTTTATGTTATTGTTATGTTCTTTGGACAAATAATACATCCAAGATACAAGATAGAGGAAAAAAAATGTGTTATTTATTAGTACGACGCTCTAACCAACTGACCTAATAGGCCAATTGTCCTATAGGCTCTACTTTTGTTTATAATTTATATTTGTTTAACTATCTCTGCTTCACACTACACCAACTGACCCAGATTGATAACGGCCGTTACTTGTGGTTATGGATGCTTTGATTGTGGAAACTTTTGCTGTAGAAACTTAAACTGTAAAAGGTTTATTTTTTAAAATACGATTGGTAACAAAAACTATAGAAACTGTGACTATTATTTTTATTTTATGTTTTTCATAAATATAAATTTTACTAAGAATAAATTTATGTGGCAACATAATGAATTTATAAAAATAAAGTTTACAAAAATACAAGAAAAAAAACATAAAAACAGCTTTAAAGCAAAATCAAGATTATGCAAAAATTAGTTTTCATAAAAATTAGGGAATCCAGATTTTATTGGTTTTTGTCAATTTTCAAAGAAAAATCAAAATCTATGTTTTACTAGTTTTTCATTTTTGATTGTGACTCGAATTCTTTTTTCTATTTTTCTTTTTAAAATAAAATTTCAAAGTACAATGTATAAAAGTGAGCAGTTAAACTTTATAAGCTTTAAAAAAAAATAAAGTTCTAAAAGCAGGATTGGTAAATTCTTTTCTTTTATGATCCCCTATATATTAATAGAGAAGCACTCTCACAAAAAAACTGAGGTGTCGCGCTTATAGAGCTCTTGTCCTTTTTTAATCAGTGCATTTACTTCTCATTGTTATTTACATAAATATGTCACTGAAATATTATGAGTCAATGTTTTTTGAGAAATACCCTAAAATAGCACTAAACCAAGTTCTATGGACAACTGTAACACATATTTCATAAATTTTCAAAAATAACACTATTTAACACATTAAAATATTTAAAATTAATTTTTAGAATTTTTTTTAGGTTTGGGTTCTCAATTTCATATTTAGGGTATAGTTTTGAGGGGTAGGGTTTAGTTTTTTGAATTTAGGATTTAATTTTGAAAGATTAATTGGTGCTATTTTTGAAATTTTAGAGATGTTGTGCTAAATTTGGAAAAACTTATTTTAGTGCTATTTTTGAGAATCTCCCATGTTTTTTTCTATTAGTTTTTTAAAATGAAAGATTTAATCAACTGTTAAATTCAAAAATATACTTAATTATCATTTTTATAACCTATTTATTTATTAAAGGTAAATTACATTTCACAAACAAGAAAAAAACTATTAATTTAATTCTCACTTTTATGATTTTTCTCATTGTATTTTTAAACTTAGGATTAGTTTAAAGTAATTCAGTTAGTTAAAAATATTGCTTTATCTATTTAATGGTATAGTGATATAGATAATAATGTGAAACATAAAATATGTGAATTTGACTTTTAGAAACACAAAAAGATATCAAAATTTTCTACACCACCTTAAAATTTGTAACATCCGTGAACCGAAATCCCAGTTTAGGGGATTGCATCGGTCGATGCAAGAGGTGCATCGGTCGATGCATGTTCAATTCTCTGCGTTTTGACTTAAGTCAAACGCTGCGTTTTGGTCAGAAGAGAAAGGGAAAACCCTTAGGTCGTGTCTTTTGTCTCATTAGACGCGTGTAGCCGTTTTTGAGAGAAAAGAGAAGGGAGAAAGAGTTCCTGAAAGTTCTTGGTGTTTTCTGGAGATTTGAGGCGTTTCTTGGTGAGATCTGTAGCTGGGATTGTTGTAAGAGCTTCCTAGAAGCGTGTCTTGCTTGTTTGTTGTTCAGATTCGTCTTGGCACAGGTAAGTGCATGACCATGGCTTATCTAAGCTAGAGGAACCTTTAACTTGCTTGTTTGGTGT
>NC_025704.1:20195319-20195649 GCF_000633955.1 Camelina sativa
CTCCAGCAGTTCAGCCTAGTAAGGCTCAGCAGCAGGGTGGTTCTAGCAGGGGCGGTAGGCATGCTCAGGGAACCAAGAGAAAGTGGGAGGCTACGCAGAAGCCGAGTGGAGCAGGTTGCTTCGGTTGTGGGAGCAGAGATCACAGGGTTGCTAGTTGTCCCAAGAGGAGTGTTCCGTCGACAGGACCACGGGTATGTTATCACTGTAGGGAGACAGGGCACATCAGGCCTTTTTGTCCCAAGTTGCAGCCGGCAGCAGTGGCAGCGTTGCAGCAGGTGCAGCCTGGAGGTCAGCAGGTGGCACGGATTGAGCAGGCGCCACGGGTTTACA
>NC_025704.1:20196836-20197938 GCF_000633955.1 Camelina sativa
TTCGGGCTGACTAATGCACCAGCAGCGTTTATGAGATTGATGAACAGTGTGTTTCAGGAGTTTCTGGATGTATCTGTCATCATTTTCATCGACGATATCCTGGTCTATTCTAAGAGTCCTGAGGAGCATGCAGTGCATTTGAGGGCAGTTATGGAGAAGCTGCGGGAGCAGAAGTTGTTTGCCAAGTTGAGCAAGTGTAGTTTTTGGCAGCGTGAGATGGGCTTTCTGGGTCACATTGTTTCTGCAGAGGGGGTTTCTGTAGATCCAGAGAAGATTCAGGCTATCAGAGATTGGCCTAGACCGCAGAATGCCACAGAGATCAGGAGTTTCCTTGGATTGGCAGGTTACTACAGGAGATTTGTGCAGGGGTTTGCAAGCAGAGCACGTCCTATGACTAAGTTGACAGGGAAGGATGTTCCTTTTGTCTGGTCAGAAGAGTGTGAGGAAGGCTTTGCAAGCCTGAAGGAGATGTTGACTACTGCGCCAGTGTTGGCTTTGCCTGAGCAGGGAGAACCCTATGTGGTTTATACAGATGCATCTAGAGTTGGTTTGGGGTGTGTTCTGATGCAGCATGGGAAGCTGATTGCCTATGCTTCTCGGCAGTTGCGGGTGCATGAAGGCAACTATCCTACTCATGACTTGGAGATGGGTGCTGTAGTTTTTGCCCTGAAGATTTGGAGATCTTATCTTTATGGTGCAAAGGTACAGGTGTTTACAGATCATAAGAGCCTGAAGTATATATTCACTCAGCCTGAGCTGAATTTGAGACAGAGGCGGTGGATGGAGCTTGTGGCAGATTATGATTTGGAGATAGCCTATCATCCTGGTAAGGCAAACACGGTTGCAGATGCTCTGAGTCGGAAGAGGGTAGCTTCGGATCAGGAGCAGGAGTTGGAGTCTCTGGTAAGGGAGATTAGTGCTTTGAGCTTGTGTGCTGTTGCACAGGAACCGTTGGGTTTGGAAGCAGTAGATAGAGCAGATCTTCTGAGTAGAGTGCGGTTGGCTCAGGAGAAGGATTTGGGGCTTTTGAATGCCTCTAAGGATGTGGATTCCGAGTATCAGGTCTCAGATAATGGTACTATCTTGGTGCACGGTCGGGTTT
>NC_025704.1:20200544-20241702 GCF_000633955.1 Camelina sativa
GCGGGCCGTGGAGACGGTCGCACAAGAGTCCTTGGCTGATGGTTGTTCGGGATTCGAGGACGAATCCAGTTTGGTGGGGGAGAATTGTAACATCCGTGAACCGGAATCCCGGTTTGGGAGTTGCATCGGTCGATGCATGTGCAATTCTGCGCGTTTTGACTTAAGTCAAACGCTGCGTTTTGGGTGAAGGAAACCCTTAACTTGTGAGTTTTGTCTCATTCGCGTGGGGAGCCGCTTTTGAGAGAAACGAGAGAGTAAGAAAGTGTTCTTGGTGTTCTTGGAGATTTCTGGAGATTTGAGGCGTTTCTTGGTGAGATCTGTAGCTGGGATTGTTGTAGGAGCTTCCTAGAAGCGTGTTCTTGCTTGTTTGTTGTTCAGATTCGTCTTGGCACAGGTAAGTGCATGACCATGGCTTATCTAAGCTAGAGGAACCTTTAACTTGCTTGTTTGGTGTTGTTAGACTTGTTAGATTGTTGGTATGGGCGTTAGGAAGCTTTCTTGTGGCTTGGGAATGAGTTTCTGTGGTTGTAGGAACGAAATCCGGCGAGAAGCTTCGGGGAAATCACGGTGCTCGACGTTGCGTCGATCGATGCATATCATGCATCGGTCGATGCAAGTGCGAGGACGGCGCGTAAAACTCTAGGGTTTTCGTGTTGCGTCGAGCATGCGTCGGTCGATGCAGACTGGGTATCGGTCGATGCAAGTTACACTTGCATCGGTCGATGCAGCTTCTGTGTCGATCGATGCTTCCCCATTTGGCATCGGTCGATGCAGGTGTGGTGTCGGTCGATGCTAAGTCCTGGTTTGTTATGGTCGTTTATTGATTGTTGTGTGTTGGTTATTGATACTCTATTGCTTGTGTGTATAGCCCAGTAGATGGGAGGATTGCCTTACTGAGTGTTTATAAAATACTCATGCATTGCAATATGTGTTTGTGGTGCAGGTAAAGGCAAAGTGTGATCGTGGAATCCAGGCAATGAAGAGGAGGATGTTCTAGGGACTCGGTTTTATGTTGTCTGGCTTTGCTAGGTTGCTAGAGTTGAGTCATTAGAACATTGCTAGGTTGCTGGTTCTATGATTTCTGTTATTTGATTATTGGATATTGTTGACGTTCTAGATATTGGTTATTTATATTTATTGGATTATTATTTATTGGATGTTGGTATTGTATTTCCGCTGATGGTTGTGTTTGTGGTTAGGTGGCTAGTGGGTATGGGACCACTAGTTGTAGTTTATTTTATTATATTATATTTATTATTTATTTATTATAAAAAAAAGAGTCGGTCGTTTCAAAATTCCTTTTTAAGTTCAAATATTTCACAGGTGAAATGTATTTTACAGAAAATAAACACAAATTTGAATAAACAAAAAAACCTTCACTTACATATTTTGTTTTATACAAACTACAAAGGAATCTTAAATCTCAAATAATAGTTTTACTCATAATATTTTATTTAAATCGATTTATCCTGCACATAATGCGGGTTGGTACCTAGTTTTAAATTAAATTTAAAACTTTTAGAACCTCTCCCAATCGGAGTCCTAATCTCTCACGTCCCCTATATATTAATAGATAAGCATTCACAAGAAAATGCTGATGTGTCATTGTTAGAGAGCTCGAGACACCAATGAATTTATTGCTCTCATTTTTATGGATAATTACATATAATTACCATTGAATGATTAAGGAATATTCCTTTTAAATAATTTAAAAAATCAAACATCTAACAAAATATTTCAATTTTCAAATATATATGAATCGTTCTTATAACATATTTAATTATTAAAATATATAATTATTAGATTGAAAACATTTTTAGAACCAGAAATTATTCACCTATTAAAAATCTGATTACTATCCACATATTTAAAATTCAAAAATTAAATTATCACGATAATAATTAGTATAAGGGATTGACTAATTAAATATTATTGGTATAATATTTCACGGGTGAAACATATTCAAAATAAAAGTAAATTTAAACAAAATAAAAAACTTAGTTATATATTTTGCTTTTACACAAATGAATTTTAGATCCCAGAAAATAATTTTACTCATAACTCTAATTTATTTGTATAGATTTTTTTCTTTCAACTATTGGGCCACAACTAGCCGGCCCATTAACCAAATTCCTACATTCGTAGGAGCCGGGACTCGATCCCGGGTGTGATGGTGCCTTCTACAAATGGACTTACCTCCTGCCACTGCACTAAGGTCACTTCACTTATTTGTATAGATTTATCCTGCATATTGTGTGGGTTGTTACCTAGTTCTCTCGTTAACAGCAAAAAAAAAAATTAAATAAATAACATGTCTTTTCACTCCCGATGGCACCCGACAAAAAAATCAAACAGTATTTCTTCTCCTCCACCACTAGCCTTTATCATCCTTCTCCACCACCATCCTTCCTCATACTCCATCTGTTAGATCTATGATGGCTTTTAGCCCTTTACGTTATCTTCCTCCTATTTGGCTGTCACAATGATGCGTAAACTTTAAAAGAAGAGATCCTGAAGATTTGGGGGTCTTAGCATTTTTTTTTTATCAACCAAACATATAACTAGAAAATGAATCCGAGGTTGGTTGCCCAAACCGGAGGATAAGAGTTTACAAAAGAAGTTTCAGAAATTAAAGAACGTGAAAAACGAGCAAGACAATCAGCCCTCACATTTGACGTACGCGCAATTCTGATGAGCGAGAAGGAAGGGAAAGAAGATATGAGCAAGCTGAATTAATCCAGAAGATTGGAAAAGCCCGGCCATTCGTCATGGGATTGTACCATCGCGACTAACTCAGCACAATCCGTCTCAAAATGTTGACAGTCAAAACCCTCTTGAAGAATAGACTCCATCGCCCAAATCAAAGCTTGTAACTCCGAGTGAAGGGGGGAAGGGCTCCGTCGATGACATCGTGCTCCCAGGGAAATCGTCTTATCCTCACTATCAAAAAACCACCAACCGAGGCCCACAAAAGGATCTGAAGCTTTCCATGACCCATCAACTTGGCACCGGGGTAGAGAATCCCGAGCCTCCAAGGGCAACGAACCCTGAGAATCCGCTGAGAAAGACTTAACTTCATCCCAAAATAATTTATCGATAGCCGCCTGATTAATGACCTAGGATGGCTCAGCCTCTGTCCCCTGGAAATTTTTTTTTATTCCTATCTTTCCAAATCAACCATAAAATCCACGATAAATGAGAACCACAATCCGAAGCCCCCGATTGGGAAGAACTCCTCCAGAAAATAATATCTAAATTCGAATATACAGAATCATAGGGAAAGCCATCTGGTATAAGCGACACCGGAGACAAATCCCATATTCTACGTGATCGAGGGCATGCAAAGAGTGCATGATTGATTGATTCCACCGCCGACTCACAACGTTTACACCTAGTAACACACCATACACCCCGATGAGTGAGCCGCTCCAGTACATGGAGAGTACCAGAAGCAATCTGCCAGAAAAAATGCTGAACCTTAGGGGGAACATCAAGATTCCAAGCCTAAGCCTTAAGCGCCATAAATGTCGGACCAAGTTCAACCTCCTTTATTAGTTCGCGCGCTAACCGATAACCTGTTTTGACAGAGTACCTACCTGATTTAGTGTAATGCCAAATCAAGCGATCGGGTTTGAAAGACTTACTAACGACCATACTCTGAATAATCGGAATATCCTCTGGATCCATGAATTCCTGAAGGATAGGCAAATGCCAATTCTTAGTAATTGGATTAATCAAATGATTTACCATTAAGTTGGGATGTAATAATTCCCTCGACCATTAGCTGGTCTAGGTTGGTGATCCGGTACCCAAGGATCTCTCCGAACCGAGACAATACAACCAGAGCCTATCGCCCACCGTGCCCCTTGTTCCACTAAACCTTTAGTTGAAAAGATACTCCTCCAAGCAAACGAGGGAGAATATGGTTTTTTGGCCTTTAAAGGATGTTGATTCCTAAAATATCTGCTTCTCATCACTTGTGCTATTAATGATGTCGGATACTGAATCAGACGCCAATACTGCTTAGCCAACATCGCGTCATTAAATTGGGGGTCTTAGCGTTTTTTTTTCTGGAGAGAACAGTGGAAAAAAAAGTATATTGGATCTCAATATCCAAGATATCCAAATTTTTTCACAAGTATCTGGATATCCGATCCATTAAGGAACTTTATCTATCAGGCCTTAAACTATTATGTATAATCTTTCTGTATTAAAAAATAATAAATGATGCATTATTGTTAATTACTTTCATTTTCTACTCTTTTTGATATATTTTTTTTTTGTCAAGAAATCAGCTCAAAAGAGTCTTTTTGATATTCATTTAGTTGTTATTTTCTATATTTATCATTTAATTATATGCATATATTGAATTATGTATTGTAAAAAAAGAAATTATTTTTCTTTTTGACATAAGTAAAAACATTAATTAGTTATCTGATTTTGAAAATAAAATATCTATTAAAATCTATATATATAAAGTTACCTTTCCTCACTCCTGGTGCTGCCACATCATCACTCTTATTTTAACAAATATTAATGGGCTAAAAAATTTAACTTTTTAATATATAGACTATTATATTTGGCCTCTTTTAAGATAAAATATTTTCCAACCCATAACTTTTTCGGCCCAATCTACTTCAGAATAGCTAATGATAATTTATTATGTTCCACCCTAATAATCAGCTTCTATCGCTATCGTTCTCCGCCTTATGTCATGATGGTCCGTTTACCTATCTTCTTCTCTACCGTTTATGTCTTTCTCATCTTCACTACTATGGGGTTTCACCATCTCACCTTCATATGCATTCATTGCTATTCCAATAACTTCACTCCTCTATTATGTGCTTTTACTTAGAGTTCGTCGATTAAAATCTTCATTGTAACGGCGAGGATTCCAAATGGTAAGGATTGTTCTTCAATTCCCTTTTATTTAAGTCTTAGCCCACTACTACACCTTCTTATTGTCGTAATTCAGTCATTTGCATATAATACATCATCTCACTAATTCAATTTCTCACTTCCCAATCTGCCAAAAAAATCCATTGTGGCGATCATGGATCCGGCCGAGCAACAATTACTAGGTAGATTGCTCAGTTTCAAGCCTGTACGTAATGTTAAAAATCCGGCCGACTTCTGCCTTCGAAACTTCCATCACGCTGTTAACAGCTTGCATTTGTACCTGAGATCGATGAATCGGGAACCATGTCTTGCGAAGGTCTCTCTTTTCCTCAATTTTCTATATGTTTCTTCATAGTTAATTTGATGATCGTTGATCGTACTGAATTGTTTATTGATCTAGCTATCAAGTATTCTGTGTGATCGAGCTTTGTACTCATGGGGAGGTAGAGACATTATGAGGAAAGTTGTTGTACTGAGTGAGTTCTTGCTTCCATGAAGATATGGATTCTGAAGCTACAAGCACACTTATGGTGAGTCAAATGTGTTATATGTGTTACTGCTTTAGCTGTTTTCTCAGTGCTGAATCTTTTTGCTTCAGGCTGCAGCAGATAAATGTGTGTCGGTTGACCTTCTTTTGTTTGAGAACCAGTCATCTAAGCCCAGGAGAAGACCTCAGATGCTTATCGGATCTTAACAATTGTTCAATTCAAAAAAGCTTTCCTGGTAGTATCCATATTACTAGCTGCTTTTTATATTCTTTTTCATACAAGTAACTAAATCTCTCAGATTTTGATGACTGGTTCCTGCTATTTTAATTATTTGATTCTATTATAATTTATCTTTAAAGAGGTATTGATTCAAGTACAAGGTAATACAAGAATAGTTCTGAAACTGATCTGATCTATGTATTCAGATGGAAAATCACTTCTTAGCCTTGAAAAGAAATGGCTTCAGGAGCTAAAGGATGACACTGAAGAATCACTGCTGGCCAGCAGATGCAGTGTCTGGTGAAGAAGAAGGCACGCCAGCATCTTCTACTGTGCACCTAACCAACGAACTACCAAGAAAAACCCCCCAACCAACGCTGAAACGGAGGGGCAAAAAAACACAGCAAGAAACTAAAAAATCTAACCAAAAAAAGCCCTATACCTAAATAATAAAATCAAAGAAGCTACCCGAGAAAAATCACATCGGAAACACAAATCAACTGTGGAAAAGTTCAATTGCGGTAGCAGAAGTCTATTAGACGAATCTAAAAAAAATTGGCAAAAACAAACAACATTATGTGACTCAGAAAAAAAGAGTATCTGAAAAACGAAAGAAATCCACAGCCGTACACAAAAAAAAAAGAAGAAGTGGGTAACCCACCTTAGGAGGCCAACGACAATATGCTTTTAGACTCCTATGGGCCTAAGTTTAACGATTAAAAGAAAAAGGAAAAAAACCAAATATATAGTACAACTAAGAAAACAAACTATAGGAAATAAAATTTGGCAATGTAGACAACAAAACCGAAAAAAAATATATTCATAAAAAAAAAATAAAAAAAGCAAAAACAAACTCTCGCTAGAAAGATATCAAAAAGGTGTTACACAGAGTCAATGTACAAAGTCTACCATGATACTACACTACTTTGGCAGCAATCGGACCAACTATCAACTGCACCGTCAATGACATGGAAAATAGATTCGCACACTGCTACTACTACAAACAAATGCTCAAGTTTGTCTTTTTCATTTAGCCTAAGGAACAACAATATGGTTTACCAATGTTATCAACCTTAAATCAATTCCATAATTCGAAAAAGAAATCTCTATTTTTCTCTTTTTTAAACAATAGCGATGCCTCCAACTGAATTAGAACAAAAGAAACAAGGAACAAACCTGAAAGTATAGCAAGTAAACAAAAAATGGAAAAAAAAAAATCTAAAGTCCGCCGCTTACCATCACATCAAAATCAGAACATAGAAGATCAAAATATGATGAAGAAACTTCCAACAATCGATCTCAAGAAAAAATTCTCCAAGTATTACGACGAACAGGACATAGATATATGCAAAGAGGTCTTTACCTTCAAAATCAAAAAGAGATGTTATGGTAAGCCTTACATAGAAGACAAACAAAGATTCATAAATCAATTAAAAATTTTTGGCAGCACTTCACAAATCCATCACCAAAGACAAAGAAGCAAAGAGATGAACACACCTTTAATAAACTAAAGAGATTCAAAAATACGAATGCCACAATCAGTTAACCGTAACACTAAATTATATGAAAAAGAAAACCGAGCCAACAAAAAAACAACCCGGACTGTATAAAATTACAGCAAGATTAACAAGAAAATTAATTTTTCTCAAAACACAACTCACATCGAATTGAAAAAATCACTCAGAGGACAAACGGGAAAAAAAATTACAACTAAGAACACAAAAACAACTCACAACTTAATTAGGAAATCTAATGAAGCCAACACATTTTCATATAAACAAATTTACAACCTAATTCACATTTACCTTTGACGAAATCCACAGGGAGATAACCAAATATCCCCTACAGATGCGAAGCGAGCAGGGAATCAACTAAATACGCAAACCCCCAAAAAAAAAAGAAAAGAATATTCAAGGGAAGACGATTACGAAAGGGATGACTGAAGAAACGATTAAGAGCATCAAAGACATAAGTTCAATCCTCATACTGTCCTCTAGATCACAAACATTGCTCTTCTCCTATCCATTCATGAGGACATCGAATTTTGAAAAGAACAAATTCATTCCCAACTGAATAACATACAAATAATGATCCAATACACCAACACATTATAAGCTTTACAAAGAAATTAGGCCCGACTAAAACAATCAAAAATAACCCCAAAAAAGAAATGTAAGTTATTGATTTTATTTATTTTTCTTAATAAAATCCAGTACCTTTTTCACTAAAAAAACTAAAACATTGACAAAAAAAACTACTTCAACAGTTTACAAAATACATATGAAAATATTAAATAACAATCCAACCACAAAATGACAAATAATAATAAATTAATCAAAACTAACAACTACAGCCAAACAACAACTTCAACTACATAATGTTATCTTTTAATAATATTTTTTAAAAAAAGCATTAAAAAACGCAGAAGATGATCTCAATTTTAAAAAAATAAACAGCAAACTAAATTATACTTACTGCAAACTCTATTTTTATAAAAAAAACATCCAACAAAACAACATAAGCAACCAAAATCAAATACAAAAACAAACGTAAATATGAATTTACATAACCAAAAAAATAATATACACAACAAAATCCGGAATACATCTTAATCCAATTACCGCGCGTAGCGCGGGTCAATTGCTAGTATATTAAAAAATCATCTTTTATGATAACAATAAAATTCTAAAACATCATCATTTTGTGATAAAAATTACAATAAAAATATGGGAAGCGAGGCAACGTTTTCCCTTGACTACCGTTGACTAAAATAAACGAAACTTTCAAAAACGGTCTTTCTCCTTCACTTCACCAAAATCTCTCTTTCTCGATCTCTTAGAAATGTCGAACACGGGATTAACGATCTTCGACGGTGATGTGCTCAGATCCATCGATCTCAGCCTACCGGAACTCCAACACGGCGTAACCGGAGCTCAGCTTCTCGAAATTTCCGAATCTAAGGTTTCTGAATCTCTCTCGGGACTCTCACTACCGCCAAATCTCAAAGACGCGGCGATCTCTCGAGTCTCCGATGGAGATGACGTCAGTTTCCGACGTACGGAGTTCAATCAACAACAAGCTTCTGAGAAAATCGGAGTTTTCATCTCCGCCGTTGCCGATGCTCTTGGAGGTAATAGGATCAATATAAATTTGATGCATAGATGGATCTGTGTGTGAACGATAGGTTTAGTTTATGGATTTCATTGATGATGCTGATGATACTTTGTTTATGTGATTATGTAGATGCTCCAATTGTGGTGTCGGTTCTTGATGGGAGTATGTTAAAGATGTTTTTGGAGGATGAAGATGATTTTGCAATGTTGGCAGAGAACTTGTTCACTGATTTGGATGAAGAAGATAACGGAAAGATTTGTAAAAGCGAGATACGAAATGCTCTTGTGCATATGGGTGTCGAGATGGGTGTTCCTTCACTCTCAGGTTCTGTTCTTTCTTTTTCAAGTTTCAGTCTTGTTCGTTGTCACGGAATTGTAACCGTTGCGCTAGTCTGTGGATTGATGTTTTGTGAGCCCTGAAATCAACAATTTTGAAATCATTTAAGCAGAAGCTTTCTAGTAGTTAACATATTATTATACTGTGTCATGTATTTCTCTGCTTGTGGTATTTGTGGTTTAGGATTCAATATTCTTCAATAGCTATGTTTCCTTTGGGTCATTTCATTCTCATTGTTGTTTTAACATAGTGGGGATTTTTTGGAACAGAATTTCCCATCTTAGATGATATCATTAAGAAGCATGATGCTGATGGTGATGAAGAACTTGGACAAGCACAATTTGCACAACTATTGCAGCCAGTTCTACAAGGAATAGCAGATGTCCTTCATGAGAAACCAATAACCATTGTCCAGAACGTTGAGATTTTTACTGGATCAAGGCTGCGTAAGGTGGTTAATTCACACTACTTAATAAAATTTAAAGTTTGTAAGGAACACTTACAGAATAAAAGCATGGATCTCTTATTTGATCAATCATTTTTCTCAGATTCTTGCTGACGAGAAGACACTCAAGTGTCTCATAGAGAAAACGATTGTGGAAGTGTCGAACTGGAAAGACAGCCAAGGATGGCCAGATCTTATCAAGACTTTCATAATAAAGAATGGAAAAGAGTTGGGGTTGCCTCCGTTATCTTCAGACAACGAACCAGTGGCTCTTTTGTATACGACAATATTTGCTCAATTGAATAACAGAGACAAACAAACCGCAGATGCTTCAACAGAAGATGGGTTTATGGATGCTCTAAAGGATATACTCAGGAAATTTGCCGATTTACTTGAAACCACACCGGTTTATTCAGCTAACAATCTCTAGAGCAAGCCACTATTCTCTGTAAATTGAGCATTATTGAAGAGAGGGAGAGAGAGCTTTACATGAACGTCCCCGAGACATATTAATGTATATCTGAGAATTTCAGTCACACCCATTATTATCTCTGCCATTTGGATAGGCACATTACAGATTTTAAAGTATAAATGATATATTTATGTTATTATTATCGGAAGTTACAACACGAGTTGGCATGAACCGTTCTAGAGTAAGGATGAAGAGATAACATTCCAATTTCCAATTATTCGGAATTTTAATATATCTGGAAATTGAAATATTAGAATATCCCGGATCAAGAGATATATATACATATATATCTAATACAGTATGTCTTGAGAAATTGGAGTATTAAATTATGTTCAAGAAATCTTTAGATATTTCTAGGTTGTGTGTATCCAGCTTTGAAGAACCAAGAGAAGATAATAACGTGTGACATTATAGGCCGAGGAATGGGGCAAAGAAGTGAAGGGCAGAGAAAGAAAGGTGAGTGATCCTTAAGCCCTAGAGATGTGTAAAGAAAGTGATAAGTTGAAAAAGATATCTCAAACCACTTGTTACATTGGTCCGTGACAGGACCACAACATCAAGTTGACGATGATGATGAACATGAACATCCATACCATGAAAAGGACCACAAGGATAGATAGTAAAATGGACTTAACGATGGAAATTTTTTCAACTAAAAATAAACAAGAAGTGAGGGGTTTACTGCAGAAATAATGAGAGATTAGCAGGAGAGAAAACCCAAATCCAAAACACTTATTTGAATTGCTTTTTTTCAGTAGGAAGCTACCTAAAGCGTATCTAAACATTTTGCTGAACTTAAAAGGCCATATTTTAGCTTGGTAAATCCATCCTTTCACTCTTTTCCATCAGCCGCACGGAGTGAGCCCAACTGAACCGGTGCTTGAGTTCCAACAACCTTTGATGACCCGTAAAGCGTAACGTCGCTTCCTTTTGCTTTCTCTTTCTCGATCTGTTCCTTTATCCAGAAGTAGGTTATTCTAAGCCCCTCCTGTTTAACGATTATGGTCAAAACAAAATCAGCAATCAAAACCCTCATAAAATTCTCTTTGAGATGCTACTTGAGTAAATAATGTCGGTACCTTCAATCTCATATTTGGAGCCCAACCAAGCTTTTCTTTGATGAGATTGTTGTCTGAGTTACGGCCACGGACACCTTCTGGGCCCGGAATGTGGTGAATTGGAAGCTTCTTCTCCTCAAAACTGAGAACCATCTCAGCCATCTCATTCATGCTGACCATCTCATCGCTTCCGATGTTGACTGGCTCACGGAAATCTGATTTTGTCAACCTAAAAAAACAAAAACTGAGTGACAAAATTCAGACAATTATGTGTAACGTAAAAATGTCATCATTTCTAATTTGGAGCTAATGCCCTCACCTGAGTACACCTTCAACGCACTCATCGATGAAGGTAAATGAGCGGGTTTGAAGCCCATCTCCCCACATCTCGAACCTATCAGTGGAGGTGAGAGCCTTTCTGCAGAAAGCAGCAGGAGCCTTCTCCCTTCCGCCTGAATTAACCAATTTGTACAGCAAATATAAATCCCAATGGTACACAATTAATCATTCTCGCAAAGTCTGAAAACAGTTTGTTAGTTTGGTTACCTTTCCATGTTCCAAAAGGACCATAAATGTTATGGAACCTTCCAATGCGGCACTCAATCCCAAAATCTTTGTTGTAATGCTTGCACAACTCCTCCGTTGCAAGTTTCTCCAAACCATAAGCATCTTGAGGCTATATTAACATTAGAAACCAAAGTATATATAGTCAAATAAGAAAGACTCAGAACATATAAACCATATTCATCAGGGTGACACAAACCTCTGCAGGCCAAGCATCTGACTCCTTCAGGCTCACGTTAGTAGTTTCCAGCTGCTTGAACTCGGGATAGATACACGCACTAGAAGCATAGAAGAACCTGAGACACAGAAAAAGTTGTTTATAAAAAAACAAAACACACCAGTAAGCTCGAAAAACCCAAGAAACACAATCAAACCTCTTAATCCCATTGATCCTAGCAGCCTCAATCATGTTGAAACTGATCATAGTGTTGTTATACATGATGACCGAGTGGTTGGACTGGATAAAACCCATACCACCCATATCAGCAGCCAAGTTAAAGACATGATCAACTCCTTGAGTAACCTTGAGACAATTCTCCATAACCCTGAGATCAACAAGGTGGAACTCATCACAGAACATATCTTCAGTCATATGCTCATTCTTCTTCCAGTCAGAAGCAATAACGTAATGCCCTTCGTGCTTCAAACGACGAGCAATGTGAGATGCAATGAAACCTCCAGCACCAGTAATTGATATCTTGAGCTTCTCAGATGGCCAATAAAGCTCTCTCTCAAGCTCCTTGTACGTGTAAGCACCATAGTCAGTTCCATTGGTAGTTCCCATTCTACATCAAAAAAACAAACACAAATCTATCAGAAAACAAATCTGTTCCAGCAAACTAAGTCAACTGAAAAAATTGTACAAGAACAAGATCTCATGCAAGAAGCTTAAGATAATTTGATACAAATCACTGTACAGATCATAAAATTGAGGTAAAACGAACACTGATTCCAGAATTAGCCGCATTGGATTCGACATGATAATTACCCAGATACAAAATTCGAAACGAATTGCTTAGGAATCCGAAATTGAAAAGAAAAGAAAAGAAAAAAAACCCTAGATTACAGGATCAGAGAAATAAGGATTTGGCGAGGAAAAAATGGATCTTTACCTGAGAAGCGAGTTGGAAGAGATAATGTAGAGAGACAAAGAGAGGTAGAAGGGTAAGAGATTTAGGGAGAGAAGAGTTTTGGTATCCTTGTATATATAGAGAGAGAAGGAGACAGGGGAAGATGAAGAGGAAGATGAACAGAGCAGCACCACTCGTTTTTTTTTTTTTTTTCCAACTCCTTTATTAGTATTGTATTGTGTGTGCCTATCTGTGTTTTAGTTTATTTTTTATTTTTTTATTTTAATTAGTAAACTAATAGTAATAATTATCCAAAAATAAAAATAAAAAACTAGTGGAAATTTAGTGTTAAAAAAAAAAAAAACTAGTGGAAATTTAATTTTGCCTAATTGATATTTTAATAGGGATGGGCATTACTTAATCGGTTTAGTTATTGATATGATTTTAGATAGAATAATTATAATATTAAAGAAAAATGTCGCTCTTCTCTGTGGGCGATTTTCTGGGTGACTGCCCTATACAATCACACCTGTTCAATTCTCCGTTTGTTTTTGCGATCCGGAGTGTTTTTTCTGACCATAAGAATCTCTTTTCCTTCGCTGGAGATTCATGTTGGTGGTTTTTTTCTGTCCTACCAATCCGACAGTTTTTTGTCTTCCTGTTTTTGGGGAAGTAACCGCTATCGAAAACCGCCATGGTTGCTCTATATATTCTCTTGCTTCCCTCGTTTTTCCGTTTACCCTCACTCAATTCCATCCCTATACTCTACGATTCTCCAAACAATGAGTGACAATCTTCGAAAGTCTATTCAAGATCTCGATCTTGGAATTGACGATCTCCCGGCAGTTCTTCCACCAGAGTTCACTTCTCGAGCGGCGGCTATCAATCGCTTCACGATTGTGGTAACACCGGTGAACCCTAGAAAACAGAATGTTCGGGCTATCGTCCGTTAGATGCCGCGTATTTGGGGTTTGGCTGATGAATGCGTGGGGCGTTTAATTGATGCCGGTCGGGTCCAATTTCGCTTCCAAACGGAGGAATCGATGAATCTGGTGTTGCGTCGGGGACCGTGGTCTTTTAACGACTGGATGCTATCCACTCACAAGTGGTACCCCAACATCGGTGTGAACGAGATGAACATCATTCCTTTCTGGGTCCATATACAAGGTATTCCTACTCTCTATTTGACGAACGCTATGGCTAGGTGGGTAGGGAAAAAACTAGGCTTTGTTACGGAAGTTGACTATGATGAAAATGTTGCCCAAGTAGGAGCAGTTCGTGTAAGAATAGATTGGAATTTAGAGAACCCTCTGCGGTTTCAAAAGAATATTCAATTCATTGTGGGTGAAAATACGATAATTAAGTATCATTATGAGAAGTTGAGAAACTTCTGTAAGAAATGCGGTTCACTAAAGCATGATGTAAAGGAATGTCCTTTACATTTTGATGCGGGAGATGATACGGATCCAGAGGAGTTTGATGATGATCAAGATGGAGATAACCATGATGGAGATAACCGCTTTGATGGAGAGAATAATATGTCTGAAACTCAGACTCTTGAAACTGTTGATCATGTGACTGTCATTCCAGGACTACATATGCCGCCTCCACCACCACCAAAAATGCATAATGCTAGTCACTCTGTTTCTATTTCTTCTCTACCGAGTCTCTTTGAGGATCCTGACCTAACTGCTAAGCGGATGCGATATCTCCATGCTAAGTATGTTGGAAAAGAGATTCAGAGCCAGAAACAAGGTCACATATTTGAAGAAAACTGTGACAACGCAATGTCTGAGTTTGTCTTCAGCAAATGCAAGCGAGTGAGATTTGAAGGTGAGTTTAATAAGGCAGAAGCGGCTGAGGAGATGGCGGTCCTGTGCCAACTCCGAAAGAAAAGCAAGGCTACGGTATCTGTGGGATCTTGTTCAGTCACCAATGGATTCGACGGAGGCGCGTGGGGCCCGGTACCCCCATTTGATCCAATATGAGAGTCCTTTCCTGGAACTACCAAGGCATAGGCCCTTCACTAACAAAATCTAGATTACGTCGTCTATGTCTTCTTACCAAATGTGATGTTATTTTCCTTTCTGAAACTTTAAACAAGTGTGATGTTTTATCTAGACTTATGTATGATTTAGGATTCTCAAACTTAATAAATGTACCCCCTCAAGGAAGGAGTCGTGGTCTTGCTTTGATGTGGAAAAGTCATGTGTCTCTCACCCTAATTTCAAAAGATGAGAGACTCATTGACACCTCTGTAATAATAAATAATACAAGTTTCCACTTGTCTTGTGTGTATGGTCATCCTTCACAGAGTGAACGCCACCATCTTTGGCATAGACCCAAAGAAATTTCTTTAACACGCTTAGACACTTGGATACTTATAGGGGACTTTAATGAGATAATCTCAAATGAAGAGAAGTTGGGAGGACCAGCTCGGGAGGAGTGGACTTTCAGAGATTTCAGAGAGATGATCTCCATTTGTGATATTTTGGATGTTCGTACTCAAGGTAATAGATTTTCCTGGACGGGAGAGAGACATACATATAGGATCCACTGTTGCCTTGATCGTGCGATGATTAATTCTTCTGGTCGAGCACACTTTCCAAATGCAGAACTTGAATTCCTAGACTATACTGGCTCAGATCATAAACCCATAGTTCTCCATCTAAATGAAAGACGGCCTCAACGTCGAAGAATTTTCCAGTTTGATAAAAGACTCTGTGATTTACCTTCTTTCAACACGGTTGTAAAACAAGGTTGGTCAATGGAGAATGATAACCTAGATATTCCTATAAACCAACGAATATCAAGCTGCAGACAAGCAATGGCTAAACTAAAACATCAATCCTGTCTAAATGCTGAGAGAAGAATTAAAAGCTTACAACAGAAATTAAACTTGGCGATGGAGAGTCTTGATAGAGGAATGCGACAACAAATACCTTTACTTCAGGATCTTCTAACAAAAGCTTATAGCGATGAGGAGAAACATTGGCAACAGAAAAGCCGCAATTAATGGATGGCTGAAGGTGATCGAAATACACAATTTTTTCATGCATCGGCGAAGTCGAGATATGCAAAAAACAATATAATTTCCATCTTGGACGATCAAGGTACTCAATATCGAGGGGATAAAGAGATTAGTGAGCACGCGCAAGAATTTTTTACCAAAGTTTTCTCTAGTAATGATCACCATGTCACACCAGAGGATTTTGCCAACTTCATTCCATCTGTAACCTCTGAGATTAATGCCAGTTTGACAAGGGATTTCAGTGATAGAGAAATATATGATGCAGTGTGCCTTATTGGTGATGATAGAGCCCCTGGTCCTGATGGACTAACTGCTAGATTTTACAAACAATCATGGGACACGGTTGGACAGCATGTAATTCAGGAAGTGAAATCTTTTTTCAGAACAGCAACGATGAAACCAAGTATCAACCATACAAATATCTGTATGATTCCGAAGATAGATAATCCAATAACACTTTCTGACTATCGACCAATTGCCCTATGTAACGTTCTGTATAAGATAATCTCTAAATGCTTGGTTCAACGATTAAAACCTCATCTCAATGGCATTGTTTCTGAATCTCAAGCTGCCTTTATCACGGGACGCATCATACAGGACAATGTGATGATCGCCCATGAATTGATGCATTCACTAAAAACAAGAAAACAAGTTTCACAGACTTACATGGCAGTTAAGACAGACGTAAGTAAGGCATACGATCGTGTCGAATGGAACTTTCTACAAACAACTATGCAGCTTTTTGGTTTCTCAGATCAATGGATCGCTTGGATAATGGCAACTGTTAAGTCAGTAAACTATTCTGTGTTGATAAATGGAGTTCCTTATGGTAATATTCGACCTCAGCGAGGAATAAGGCAGGGTGATCCCCTCTCGCCATATTTATTCATCCTCTGTTCTGACATTCTTAGTCATTTAATCACCTCAAGTGCAAAGGATGGTGATATAAAAGGAATCAAGATAGGCAATGGAGTCCCAAGGATCACACATTTACAGTTCGCGGATGATTCACTATTTTTTTGTCAAGCTAATAGGCGAAATTGTCAAGCGTTAAGAGACGTCTTTGATGTTTATGAATATTATTCAGGTCAGCAGATTAATCCATCGAAATCAACCATCACTTTTGGATCTCGTGTATATGGTGCAACTCAAGACAGATTAAAGAATTTACTAAACATACCAAACCATGGTGGAGGAGGAAAATACTTGGGCCTTCTTGAGCAATTTGGGAAAAAAAAGAAAGAAATGTTCTCCTATATTATTGACAGAGTACGAAGACGAACAGGACATTGGAGTGCAAAATCTTTATCTCCAGCAGGGAAAGAAATTATGATGAAATCAGTTGCTGTTTCTATGCCCGTGTACGCTATGTCATGCTTTAAATTACCAAAAGGGGTTACTTCTGAGATAGAAACACTTCTAATGAATTACTGGTGGGAACGGAAGGCCAATCAAAGAGGAATCCCCTGGATCTCTTGGAACAGACTGAAATACTCAAAGAAAGAAGGGGGTTTAGGATTTAGAGACCTTGAAAAGTTTAAAGATGCTCTGTTGGCCAAACAAGCATGGAGGCTTATAAAATTTCCTAATTCCCTCTTTGCTAGAGTTATGAAAGCACGATATTATTCAGATGGACTACTCTTGGATGCCAAAGATCGAAAGAACCAATCCTATGGATGGTCCTCTTTACTACATGGACTGAATTTGATTAAAAAAGGCACTCGTTTTTTGGTTAGAGATGGTAAAACTATTCGATTGGGTAAAGACAATGTCTTGGAGGGCACACCACCTCGTGAAGTAGGCACGATCGATCCAAATTGTAATATGACTCTGGACGTGTTGATAAAAAAAACCGAGAATTTTCATGAATGGGACAAAGAACAGATAAATAACACCGTAAAGCCGACTGATATTGAAGCTATCAAACAAGTGTACATATCTCAAGTTGAAGTAGAGGAGAAGTTGATTTGGAACTACACTATTTCTCGTGATTATACAGTTAAATCAGGTTATTGGTTCCTTACTCATAATCCGTTTGATCTCGCTCCAGCACCAAATATACCGCATGGCTCGATTAACTTAAAAAACATGATCTGGAAACTAAAAATATTACCAAAAATTAGGCATTTCTTATGGAGAGTCCTTTCTAGAGCTCTACCAACAACTACCCGTCTTCGTACTAGAGGTATGAATATCTCTGCTACTTGCGCAAGATGCAACCGTGAGGATGAAACAATCTTACACGCCCTGTTTACATGTTCTTTTGCACAAATGGTTTGGAGGATGTCAGGCATTTCGACACAACACACCAGCATGATGTTTACAGATGTTGAAGCTTCTATTCAAACGATACTTAATATACAGCCACAGGACGACAACTTTTATGATTCTCTATTGCCTCTCTAGATCTTGTGGCGGATATGGAAAGCTAGGAACTCTTTAGTTTTTGAAGGTTTCCGTGAAGGTCCTACGGTCACGATATTGAAAACTCAATCTGAAACAAAAAAGTGGATTAATAACCCTCTATTCGGAAACAATATTCGAACAAACCCATTACCACATACACTTTCCTGGTCGCCTCCTAGTTCCCCTATGCTGAAATGTAATTTTGATGCGGCTTTTGATGGTTCTACTCATGCTACAACAGGGGGATGGATAATTAGAAATCATCATGGTGACTCTCTAGTTTGGGGAGCATCAAAACTACCATATTCAGGCTCACCTCTAGAAGCAGAAGCTAGAGCTTTGTTACTAGCCCTCAAACATGCTTGGATAAAAGGATATACTAAGATAATCTTTGAAGGAGACTGTGAGACTCTTTCTAAGCTGGTCAATGGACAAGAAGTGAATGCTGCTCTATCCAACTTATTGAGAGATATTCAATTTTGGAGATCAAAATTTCTTTACTGTGATTGCACCTTTATAAGAAGATCATGTAATACAGCTGCTCATTCTTTAGCTAAATTTGGATGTCAAACTGTTGATTATTATGTGGAATCTGTCATCAAGCCTCCTTGGCTTATAACAACTTTGTAATGACTCAGTTTAAATCAATATAATTTCTTTTGCGTAAAAAAAAAAAATCGGTTTAGTTATTTTTGAGTGTGTTTTGGATTTTTTAAAAAAACAAGTTAATTTGAGATAGAATTTTGTTTTGATTTATTTTGGATTCTTGTGATTTTTGGCTCTTGTTTTAAATATTTCTAGGGAAAAACAAATTTATATTTAACTAATTTATTTTTTATTGTGTCTTTTTCAATTATTTTGATAAGTGTTGGCTGAATTTAGGAAATTTGTTATGCTTTGTAGTAAAATATTTTCAAACACCACTTTTAAACTTTGAGATTTTGATATTGTGTGTGTTATAAGTAAGAAAATCCTTGTAATCTCTTAAAATAGTTAATATTTTTTCATATCATTAAATAATTATATTAAAAGTGAAATGAGAGTTTGTCAAATAGACTCATAGCATTATACTAATGCTATGCCTAAAAATCAATAAGCGGGAACTAAAAACACCTGATTCTGCTTTAATTTTATGACCAAGCGCCAGCATTTAGAAAATAAAAATACATTTTGACGGTATATGAACAAAACCATTACATTTCACAGCACTAGGAAAAAAAGACAAAATAAAGAATGCAAAAAAAAAAGAAGACAAAACCTTCGAGTTCTCCGTTGACTCCTTTGCTAGCCATTTCCACGGACTTCTTTGCTCTCCGTCTCCGGAGATTCCATTGCTCGTCATCTCTGTCGAGTTCATCTTCTCCATCTCTCACCATCTTCGTCGATTTTATCTTCTCCATCTCTCACTATCTCCGTCGATTTCTTCCTCTAGATCTCTTGCCATCTCCGTCGATTTCATCTTTTACATCTCTCGCCATCTCCACCGACCCCATTGCTAACCATCTCGATTCGATCTCTCTCACTCCCTTAATTCGCATCAGCTCTCCTCAGATCTGATTTCAATCCAAGATTTTCAAGGTCTTCAGGTGAGTTGAAAGTGAGTCCATAGGTCTTCTGATTTCAATACACAGCAGTGTGTTTCGTTGGTTGTTGTATTTGGACAATAATTACAGCTTCTTGTTAACAGGTGTGGGTTCTCAGATTTCGGGGGAAGAATACAATCACTATAGAGGTTAGACACATCTATCGATTTCTTGGCCTTTTGTATCCTTTTGTAGTTGCAGTGTCTCTGTGATTGAGTGTAGAAAATATGTTTAACTTGTGGTCATTGTTGCTTGTATCCTATACCGTTTGAACTGTGTCAAGGGAAACTAAGATTGTTAAGAAAAATGTTGGATAACGCATGGGTGCATTTATGCAGGTAAGTATAATTGTTAAAAGTGTTTTGTTTATGCATTTGGACTAGTGTTGTGATACTTATGTCTTTTTCTTATACTTTTCTCTTACATGAACTCAAGAGTTGATTCTGCATATGAGAGTGGCGCTCAATGTTTTGTTAAAGCTGTTAGTGCCAAATTAGCAGTTAATGGAAAGATAATTTGTCCATGCGCCGAACGCTGCAATTTAGAGCGCCATACATGCAACGAGGTTGTGTCTCATTTAGTTATAAATGGAATGGATGAGGCTTACAAGAGACGTACTGATTGGTTTCACCATGGAGAAGATAACTTTGTTGGTTTAGTAGAAGGTAAAAATAGAGTGTGGAATGCTGAGATTCTCGGTTTATACGAAGCTGCTAAATGGTCTGATGAAGATTTAGCTTGTAAGGGTTCAGATTTATGTGAGGCTGCTGAGGGTGAGGATAGGCAAGAAGATGAGTTTTTAGCAAAACTTGCAGAAGCTGAAATGCCATTATATCCAACGTGTGTGAATCATAGCAAGCCATCAGCTACAGTTACACTGTTTCGGATTAAAACTCAGAATGGCTGGTCAGACAAGAGCTTCGATGATTTACTGGAAACTTTACCAAAATGTCACCTGAAGACAACATACTGCACATATCAACCTATGACGTCAAGAAGTTTCTGAAATCTTTTGATATGGATATCAAAAGATTCATCCTTGTGTGAACGACTGCTGCTTATTCAGAAAGAAGCTGAAGAAGGTTGATACTTGTCTAAAATGAAAGTCTTCAAGATGGAAGACCAACATGCACACTGGGGAAGTCAAGAAGGGTGTTCCACAGAAGGTTTTAAGGTACTTTCCAATAATCCCTCGTCTGAAAAGGATGTTCAGATCGGAGAAAGTGGCTGCGGATTTGAGATCGCATTTCAATAACAAGAGCACTGACGGGAAATTGCGCCATCCAGTAGACTCAGTGACATGGAAGTCAATGAATGACAAGTATCCTACTTTCGCAGCTGAGAAGAGGAACTTGCGACTTGGGCTCTCTACTGATGGGTTTAATCCCTTCAACATGAAGAACAGCCGATACAATAGTTGGCCTGTGTTGCTGGTTAATTATAACATGGCTCCTGACTTATGTATGAAGGAGGAAAACATCATGCTTAGTTTGTTGATTCCTGGACCGGACCAACCTTGTAATAGTATAGATGTTTACTTAGAACCTCTTGTAGAAGATTTAAATCATTTGTGGTCTAAAGGCAAGATAACTTACGATGCATTTAGTAAAACAACTTTTACATTGAGGGCGATGCTGCTTTGGACCATAAGTGATTTCCCAGCATATGGAAATCTTGTTGGTTGTAAAGTAAAGGGTAAGATGGGTTGTCCTATATGTGGGAAGCACACAGATAGTTTGTGGCTGAGTGATAGTAGGAAGCATGTATATATGTGCCACCGAAAAAGTTTGTCTCCGTTACATAGTTTTCGAGGAAAGAAGAGTTGGTTTGATGGTAAAGCAGAGCATGGAACAAAAGGGAGGATACTCACGGGTAGAAATAATTCCTTACTACTGAGAAAGTACGAGAATGATTTTGTTAATAGAAAAGAGACTGGGAAAAAGAGATCTAGAGCTGCTTGTGACATACCATCTGATAACGAAGATGAATACAGTGCATCTAATGATGTAGAAGAAAACTTAGCAGAAAAAGATGAAGAGGAGTTATCTAGATGGAAGAAAAGATCAATATTCTTCACATTGCCTTATTGGGAGGTATGTAAAAAACTTTTAGAGTTTCCATTGTGATCACTTGTATATGACTTTCAACTGATTGTTCTATTATATGCTTTGTATTGACATGGAGCTCCCGGTAAGACATAACATAGACGTGATGCATGTGGAGAGTCATGTGGCTGCAAGCTTGATTGCCACATTGTTACATTGTGGAAATTCAAAGGATGGATTAAAAGCTAGGAAGGACCTCGAAATTCTTGGTATCAAGAAATATTTGCATCCAAAAGCTCACGGTAAAAGGACACTACTTCCCGCAGGTCCTTGGTCTTTGTCAAAGTCAGAAAAAAAAATATTCTGTAAGCGGCTCTTTGACTTTAAAGGTCCGGATGGCTATTGCTCTAACATATCTACTTGTGTATCATTAGACTAATGTAAAGTGATGGGACTCAAATCTCATGATTACCACGTCCTGATGCAACAACTGCTACCAGTTGCTGTTAGAGGTTTACTACCTAAGGGTCCTAGAATAGCCATTTTCCGCCTATGTGCATTCTTCAAAGTATTGTGCCAAAGAGTGATTGATATGGAGCAACTACAAATAATGGAAATAGAGATTGTGGAGACTCTATGCATGTTTGAAAGATTTTGGCCATCTAGTTTCTTTGACATCATGGTGCACTTGTGTGTGCATCTAGGAAGAGACGCCCGACTAGCTGGTCATGTCAATTTCCGATGGATGTATCTATTTGAGAGGTACTTTTTTTTACTTTAGTTTTATCTTAAGAACTAAATAAGTGAATCTAATTGGACATATTGCTTACCTATTTGGTTTTCATTATAAACAGGTACATGAAAGTATTGAAAGACTATGTTAAAAACCCAGCAAAACCAGAGGGGTGTATAGCGGAGTCCTATCTTGCAGAAGAACGCATGAAGTTATGCTTTGATTTCTTGAAGACGACAACAAATGTAGAAGAAAAAGAGGAGAGGAACACTGATGTGAGCACGAGATCGGTCACTCGGCCATGAACACTCGCATCTCTCGGACACCTCTCGGTCACTTCTCGGCCACCTCTCGGACAACATCCGGACACCTCTCGGCCACTCGTACCACCCGCGGGACAACTTGGGACCGGCCTTCCTAGTGATGTGCGACACCAACCAGTCCCCAAGGATCATCAAGGAGGAGCAAGATAAGTCACCTACTGGGCATTTCAAGCCAAGCTCCAACCTTTACACCAAGGGCTCATGACTAGCATCACCAAAGAAGAGCCTAAGGTGCGACCAGCTTTGGGAAGCTTGATACACGTGTCTTCACCAACAAGCTAGTGTGAAGACATCCCTAAGTCATTAGAAGGAGGTGTACTCTTTTTCCTACTTTGGGTTTGTCCAAAGAGGTTTTAACGAGGAAGCGAACTCTAGTGCATCTCCACTTCGTTCCCGCTTGGCTCATGACTTGGAAACATTCATTGACATTCTTAGGATCCTAGAAAGTGAAGATCCTATCACCCACATCCCACAAATGACGTGGCAACCCTATCTCCTTCCTTCCTTTCTTTTATTTCTTTTGAACTCTCTCTTGACCGTTGAATTGGTCTTTGTTTTCTTTTGCTTTTGCTTTAACTTTATGGCCATGTGTATGGTTTAGATCATGGCCACGTTTTCTAGGGTTAAGTGTTCCCTTATGTAAGCCTCCCTATAAAAAGGCCTAAACCCTCATTGTAAAAGGCAGACTTGAATAGAAAATAATTTCCCAAAGAGTGAATCTTTGTTTCTTGTCTCAACCCTCTCCTTAGCCCAAGTCCGGGACTTGGTTCTTGAGAAACCCTAGGAGATTCACGAACCGGATTCATAATCTCATAGTTCGACCGTATCACGAGCCGAGCCATCTCTCGTGTGTCGTCGCATCGATCCACCCTTCCGTTCATCTCTACCATACGACGTTCAGTCTCGATCGTTCGTTGTGTTCCGCTTCGACTCCATCCTCTCTAGTGAACTAAGGTCAAGTTGCTTACTTGGTTCGATAGCCGCCATCTATCCGACCGTCTGTTGCATCCGATCATCTGTCCGAATCACCGGTCGTCGTCCGTACACAACATCCAGTCTTTCCGTCCATCCTACCCGGAGGTTGCCGAGTCGAGTTTCTCATCGGTCATCCTCCGTCCATCCGTCCCCGAGATTGCCGAGTCGAGTTACTCATCGGCTAATCTCGTCCCGCTTCCGTCCGAACCCACCGTCCCTTCGTCCGTGCCGCATCTGTTGATTTGTCCGCAGCGTCCGACCGTCCGTACGTCCGCAAACCGTGTCCGTGGTTCTGGGGTCACATCAGCTGGTATCAGAGCTAAAAGTTCCTACAAGGTTGTATCTTTCTGAAACTCCAAATCTTTTCCTTCTATCATTAAAGCTTTTATCTTTGTCATTGCGGTTCCTTAGTTTTTTCCTTAGCGTCGCATAGGTCCGTTAGCTTTCGATTTATGCATAGTTCTCTTGTTAGGTCATTTGTTTCTTCGTTTGTTCATTCTGTTTCTGTGTTTGTTCATCGTTGTTCTTGCCTAGAACTCGTTCGATCCATAAAGTAGCGTGTTTGCTTTTTATTTGTGTTGTGGTCCCAAAGTTTTTAGCACGTGTAGTTGCGTTTTGATAGTCTTAGGTTGTCGTGAGCATCATCAACATGCAACGCTTGATTCCACAATGATCAAGCATGGAATCTGATGGGAACGATTCCGAGTTGGGATCATGGTATGACGAAGACCATGGCCTAGACCCAGAGCAAGAGGCCACTGAGGACGAACAGTGGTACGACGAACACCATGGTACTGATCCGGAACAAGAGGCTACCAAGGACGCATCATGGTACGTGATATGCTCAAATTAATCCCTAGAGCTACTCTCTCAAATTAAGAGATCACTGCAGTACTTAGGGGTCGAATTCTACAAGGACTCAAGTCTACACAATAAATTATAGAGTTTTTTTATTATGCTAAACATATTAATTTAAATGGAAATAACAATGCAAAATATTAAATAAACCTGTAAAAATTCAATGGATCAAAAAGCTAGGCCTAGAGAATTTCTCAGGAAATTACAAATTATTAAATCAAGAAATAAATTAGGATTCAAGCAATTAAGAACAAATCTAGAACTCTAAACACTTATGTAAAATAAATCAGTTCTCACTGCAAATATTATCTAAATTTAAAACCTGAAAATCCAAATCTCTTTGTAAAATTCAAGGTTA
Organism: Camelina sativa; assembly: GCF_000633955.1. Lineage (NCBI taxonomy): Eukaryota > Viridiplantae > Streptophyta > Magnoliopsida > Brassicales > Brassicaceae > Camelina > Camelina sativa. Next base: position 20,225,522 of record NC_025704.1, read on the forward strand.
AACATCAGCTTTATAAACAAGTTTAGAGTGTTCACAAAATCACTAAATCAAATCAATTAATAACCTAGGTATAATCTCATATCAATTTATTTACCTAGGTTATTAATTATAGGTGATCAATCAAGAATTAATATGAAGAACAACCTATGATGAAGATCTAGAAAGATAATGAATCCTAAATAAACAGATCTAACAATTTATAAAAACCCTATGAAAAACCCTGAACCTAACAAGCAAACTACTCAGACATCTTCAATGAAGAACAAAACATAATTCTGCATAACATGCAACAGATATTAAAAGAGTAAAGAAGGAGTTCAAGAATTCTTTTCTACAAAGCAGTTGAGATCTCTCTCTCCAAAAGCTCTCAAAATCTCACAGGGTTTCAGAAAATAAAACTAGAAAATAACTTCATGGTTTGTAAAACCTAAAAATACTATATATATGTCCTAAAACACGTTAGGGACTTGTGTTACAATTATGGAAAACTTTGGGTGAATTTGTAAAACTTCCAAATTGGCTTCTGTCATTGGTTAAACTGGGTGTCGATAGATGCTAAGGCAGTGTCGATCAACACTCCCTCTCTGTTCTAACTCCAAGTTCGTTTCGTCGGGATTAATGCTCCAAAACGATCCAAATGCTCCACTTTGCTCCTTCCATGCCAAAATCTTAGAAAACCTGTAAAGACTCTCAAAGAACCTAAAAACACATCAAAAGACTCTAAAAGACTCCTTATATCATGGTTAAAAACCACAAAAACTATGATATATCAACTCCCCCAGACTTAGCCTTTGCTTGCCCTCAAACAAAACATAAGCTTAGACCTGTGAAAGAGGTTTGAAAACTGGGAACTCACTCAACTGCTGAAGATTCTTATTCGCACTCTTCATTTACTTGACTCAAGAACTTACTTCTTATACTTAACCAGGATAAGCATCAACATTCCTTACTCAAATTCCACAATCCTTTGGAATCTTTGAAATCTCCATTGTCATCTCATTATATAAATTTAAGCAAATATAGGCGAGTTCTTACCTTAGGTGTATTGATCAGTGGCATATGGACTCCCTTCAGGCCAAGACATTCTTCTTACATCTCCTTTCCTCTCCCTTTTCTCACTTCCAAAGAGTTGATTTCTCCCAAATTGTTTTTTTTTTAAAATCAAAGGTGTAAGCGAATACCAGGGTCATCAGTAATTTATCTAACCCTCGCTTCCAAGCTTTGTGTGATCATTTGACTCAAGAGTAGAATAATGACGTCACAGGTAATTTACCTACCTCTCTTAACTGATCAAAATCATCTCATCTTTTATTCTTTTTTTTCTTTAAGCACTGAAGGGAAGAGAGAGGGGAAACATACTTTAAAAAATTGCACTGTCTTGTATGGCCCGAAGAAGAAGTCTAGTCCACTGATTTCCAACCCCAAAGTAAGAGATTAGGTCCGATTAAAATCCTGATAAAAGTTGAGACAACATTAGATCAATCAGATATCCATTGAATAAGGGCTTTCAGGATTGTTGATAAGGCTCATAGTCTTTCTAAGCTTCAGTTCTGAGATCAAGCATAAACAAATAATAATTAGAGTGTTAGCCAAATAAGAAAAATCATTAGTGAAGATCATAACTCCCAAAGACAAAAAGAAATTTTTTGAAAAATTTGACTCAAACTTTATGGTTTTGACTGACACAACTGAAACTCAAAAACAAAAACGTAGTTAGTAACTAACCTCCTCCAGACTTAAACAACACTGTCCCCAGTATTATCAAGCCTAAGATTGGCAAAAGAAAAATAAAATAAATATAAATAAAAATCAAACGAAAAAGAAAAACTTACCAGTGGGTTGCCTCCCACTAAGCGCTTGTTTTCAGTCATTAGCTTGACTTGGCTGGAGCTCAGGCATCCGATGGATCAGAACGTGGCATTGAATGCTTCCAAGAGAATGTCCTCTTCATCCAAGGTGGTGTATAAGCTTTAGGTGCATGAGGTCTGCCAAGGATGTGAGGAACAGGACCAGGGCGGGATTTAGGGATGGGTTTGCTTCTTATGTCCTGCAAAATAATCAACAGAAGAAACAAACGCTCTACGATAATCTCGTGGCTTGGTTAACTGCAAAACAGTTTTTCTATCTTGGAAAGTCTTATTGATGATAAGACGAGGTTTAGGTGCAGAAGAGGTGTACCTTTGCCTTACCTGAGGACTCTGGAGTGTGTGGGGATGTTTTGTTTAGGAACAGGTTTCTGACTTGGAGCATCAACTTTGGACAAGTTTTGTCTTGGTCGTGGAGGGGTGTCGACCGACACTAATGTTGTGTCGATCGACACTGAGCCTGATGCTCGTGTTGCAGCAACTTTCTCAATAGAAAAAGTCTGTCCATCAATAGTAGGAGCTCTCCTCAGCTTATCCATCTCAAAATTCATACTCAAACCATCCACATTTAGTGTTATTTGTCCCTTCTTTACATCAATGATGGCACCAGCTGTAGCCAAGAAAGATCTTCCTAAGATGAGAGGATCTTTAGGCTCTGTATCATACTTCAGCACTACAAAGTCAATGGGAATCATAAAGTTTCCAACCTTAATTGGAATATCCTCTAAAACACCTTCAGGAATTCTTCTAGACCGATCAGCCAAGATAAGAGCAATCTGAGTTGGCTTGAATTCTGTCATCCCAAGTCTCACAGCAACAGAATGTGGCATCAAATTGATGCTAGAGCCAAGATCACAAAGTAAGTGAGCAAATCGTCCTGCTGAGATTGAGCAATCTAACACAAAACTTCCAGGATCTGGTAACTTCTTTGCAATCCTACTCTAGATCACTGCACTCACTTTCTCAGACACTACCACTTCTTGCTTCCTCTCTTTCTTCCTTTGAACAGGCTGGTTAACCAGAATTGCACTAACATCCTTTGTAATTAGTGCTCCTTCCTCAGGGCTCAAACCATTTGATACCATTCTCTTCACATACCGCTTAAGTCCACGAGAAAACTTGACTGCATCAATCAAAGGCATCTCAATCATCACCTTTTTCCATCATTGCCTTGCATCTAGCTTCCTCCATCTACTGCTTGGACTTTCTTGGCTTAGGAAAAGGAATCTTAGGTTGGTATACCCTCTCAACTGCTGGAACCTGAGACTTTGCAGTTTCTGGTTGGGTCCGAGATGAGTGTCGACCGACACCCAGCTGGTGTCGATCGACACCATCATCTAAAGTCGAGAGATTTGTCAAATTCTCACCCTGTTCTGTAGAAGCAATTTCAACAGCATCTTCATCTCTCTCAGATATGGCATTAAAAGCATGCTTGGGGTTTGACTCAGTTCTTCCAGGAAGAAAACCCTCTTGTCATTTGACAGACCCAACAGTCTGAATAACTTGATTCTCTAGCTTCTTGACATGAATGTTCAATGCATCTATCTTCCCATTCAGCTTAGTGTAGACATTGTCAATCATCCCATTGAAAGTCACTGTTAATTGCTCTTGACCTTGAAGAAGCTGCTCAAGCATGGCCTCCATTCTACTCTCAGAAAGTGGAGGCGGAGACTGATAGGATGAGTTCCCATAAGTCCTTGTGAAGTTGCTCCCTTGTTGCTGCTTCTGATAATCCGGTTTGGGAGTGTAGCCTGAAGAGTTCCCACTGTAAGGCCTATAGCCTTGCTGATTACCGAATCTCTGACCTTGATTCCCATAGACAAAGTTGACATCTGCTTCTTCATTCCCTGTCTCAGGTTGTGGCTCAAATTTCTTAACTTCAGCAGCAGAGTGAACTGACTTCTTACCTACAAGAAGATTGTGCACTGAATCAAGCTTGGCATTAACAGAAGCAAGCTGGTTTGCATCAAATCCTCCATGCAGTCTCTTTCTTTCAGCATTGGCTCCCTTAGTGCTATTGCTAGAGGCCAAATTCTCAATCAAAACATCAGCATCTTCTAGAAATTTTGTTTTGAACTTCCCATGACTTGCAGCATCCAAAGCTAACTGATACTTCCAGTCACACACTCTGAAAAAGATACTCAGCAGTTGTACCTTTGAAAAACCATGGTGTGGACAGTCCCTCTGATAAGCTTTGAATCTCACCCAAGCTGCCTTGAAAGCTTCATCTTGTCCTTGCTTGAATGAAGAGATCTTAACTCTCAACTCATCAAACATAGCATCATCATAAAAATAATTAAGGAAAGCCACCTTAATTTGCTGCCAAGATGTCAAAGATCCAGCTGGCAACTGTTTTAACCATTGAGATGCTTCTCCTGCAAGTGAGTATGGGAAGAGCTTGCAGTAGATGTAGTCTTCAGTCACACCATTAGCCTTGATACTGGTCACAAGATCCTCAAAATGCTCAATGTGGTCCAAAGGCTTCTCATTGGGTAGGTTTGAGAAAGGTCTCTGCCCAACCAGCTGGAGGTAAGCAGGCTTCAGCTCACAATCATTCCTTTGGAATGGAGGAGGAACAATTGCAGATCGGTTCTGATAAACAAGGTCAGCTCTGTTGAAGTCAGCAATAGTCTTGATCAAGTCCCGGTCGTTCTCCTGTCTTCGAACCGGGTTATTAACGTGGTTTGCAGCTCCACGTCCGTCTGCAGGAAGGGGGTGTCGACCGACACCATCGACAACAACAGCCTGCTCGTCGCCAACACCAGCTTGCTCGTTGACAACAACAGGTTCATCAATCACATTGCCTTCTGCATCAAGCTTTTGGCCCTGCTCGTTGCACAAGTGGCCCTCTTGATCCCTCAAAGCACCATCATCATCACACATCATAATGATTGTGTTAACCATCTTCAAGGATTTGGCTGCTTTTCGGTTCTCACGCTCAAGTTTTCCCAACTATTGATTTGAAAGCTTCAAAGTTGGACCAGTCTTATTGTTTCTAGTGTTAGGCCTAGGAGGCATGCACCTGAAACACACAAGAGAAAAGAAAACAAAAGCTTGTAAGTTTCAAATAAAAATAACAATCTAGACAAATCAAAAACTCAAATCTAATGGTAGATCAAAGAGTCCCAGACAACGGCGCCAAAATTTGATATGCTCAAATTAATCCCTAGAGCTACTCTCTCAAATTAAGAGATCACTGCAGTACTTAGGGGTCAAATTCCACAAGGACTCAAGTCTACACAATAAATTATAGAGTTTTTTTTATTATGGTAAACATATTAATTTAAATGGAAATAACAATGCAAAATATTAAATAAAGCTGTGAAAATTCAATGGATCAAAAACCTAGGCCTAGGGAATTTCTCAGGAAATTACAAATTATTAAATCAAGAAATAAATTAGGATTTAAGCAATTAAGAACAGATCTAGAACTCTAAACACTTCTGTAAAATAAATCAGTTCTCACTGCAAATATTATCTAAATTTAAAACCTGAAAATCCAAATCTCTTTGTAAAATTCAAGGATAAAAATCAGCTTTAAAAACAAGTTTAGATTGTTCACAAAATCACTAAATCAAATCTCTTTGCAAGAAGTAATTTTGTTCATCAAAAGGTTTTATCAAGAAAATCAATTATATTCTCATATCAATTTATTTTCCTAGGTTATTAATTATAGGCCATGTTCTAAAAATCGGCCGATTTGCCCGATTACACGGCGTGGAATTGCTAGGCTGTGACCACCCGCCGCGATTATACCCAAATCAGGAAAACAAATCGGAAAAAAAAAGTTTCGATTTTGAGTTGATTTTTTCACTTAAATATGATATTATGTGTAGAGATTTAGTATTTTTATATCATTTCTAATTAAAAAATATGATCAAATGGGTAGAAATTAAGTTAAAAAAACGTTGGCGGCTTAGCGATTAGGGTTTTACAGTGTTTGAGTTGTGTGGGCAAGATGACAATTAAATTACCATTTTACCGTTTGTTAATAAAATCACAAAAATGGAAGAAACACACTTGTAGAGGATCGAACTCGTAACAACACCACTTCTTAAGGCACCTGAAACCAGCTGAGCTATCATAGATTTTTGTAATAACGCGGTAAAATATTTATATATCTATAATTATTTGATATTTTATTATTTATTATATATAATAATAAAAAACTATTAAACTATTCCCCGATTAATCCCCGATTTAAATCCGATTTTCCGATTAATCGCTAGGTCCTCTTTCACCGCCCGACTAACGCCTAGTGATTTTTAAAACAGGGATTATAGGTGATCAATCAAGAATTAATATGAAGAACAACCTATGATGAAGATCTAGAAAGATAATGAATCCTAAATAAACAGATCTAACAATTCATAAAAACTCTATGAAAAACCCTGAACCTAACAAGCAAACTACTCAGACATCTTCAATGAAGAACAAAACATAATTTTAAATAACATGCAATAGATATTAAAAGAGTAAAGAAGGAGTTCAAGAATTCTTCTCTACAAAGCAGTTCAGATTTCTCTCTCCAAAAGCTCTCAAAGTCTCACAGGATTTCAGAAAATAAAACTTGCTAGAAAATAACTTCATGGTTTGTAAAACCTAAAAATACTATATATATGTCCTAAAACACGTCAGGGACTTGTGTTGCAATTATGAAAAACTTTGGGTGAATTTGTAAAACTTCCAAATTGGCTTATGTCGTCGGTTAAACTGGGTGTCGATCGATGCTAAGGCAGTGTCGATCGACACTCCCTCTCTGTTCTGACTCCAAGTTCGTTTCTTCGGGATTAATGCTCCAAAACGATCCAAATTGCTACACTTTGCTCCTTCCATGCCAAAATCCTAGAAAACCTGTAAAGACTCTCAAAGAACCTAAAAACACATCAAAAGACTCTAAAAGACTCCTTATATCATGGTTTAAAACCACAAAAATCATGATATATCAGTACGCAGATGACTATGAAGAAGGGCCGGATCAAGTGGAACACGAGCATGGATCACCGGACTACTATTGGCCGTCTACTTCACAAGCTATGCGCCATAGCAAGCCCATGGTGAAACTCTACGAAGAGTCCGATAGTGATGACTTGGGTTCTTACTATACCGCGTCCACATATAACCGAGAGCCCAAGGAGAAGTTCCCAAGACACGGCCAAAGAATTTCGAGCTGGTCACCATGCGCATCACCGGTCAACAAGTCTAGCCGCGGCCGAGATAAAGCCAAGGCGAGCATTGTGGGATCTCGGACTAAGTCAAGGGAACAAGCCTCAAGGAAGACAGTGCATTCTCCCGGAGCACAAAGTTTCACGGACGAGTTGATCTCTATCCAATCTCAACTCCGACATCTTGGAGAAATGTTGGGCCAAGTAGAGTCAGCTTACACCCACGGAGAATCATCGCGGCACCAACACCTTGGATCACTACGGACACCAAATCCGCGAACAAGTTCCAATCCGGACCGAGGTGAGATACCAAATAGATGACATGTTTTGCCACTCCAGTTCCGCGAGCTGCTGACGTAGTACCAGGAACCAGCCCCAGAAGAAGTCCGTGCCAAGGTCTTACCGAGTCAAGCAATGTCAAGGACGCAACCAGACAGTGAACCAAGGTTAGGACTGGACTTCTATCAACAAATCGGTCCTGAGGAAGCTGTTGATCCGGGACGAATCATAGAGATGCCAGCCGAGCCTCCAGACCATCAAGCTCATATACTCGGAGGCACAAGTTCAGTCCATTACGTGGACCACGGTCAATTCTTTACCGCTCTTGATCGAGACCGAGCCGACTTTTGACCGCTATGTCCGGAACAGACCGGGCTACATGAATCCTCACCCGGGATGCGTACCGAGTCTACAAGCGAAGCCCAAAGAGATTCTGGCCGTGTGATTAGTTCCCTATCCGGTGTTCACTTGTTAATGGGGAGTTTCAAGCAAGTTCAGCCACCAGATCTAGCCATTGATGGAACCTTTCATTCGGTGTTATTCATGACTACTTCAAGTAGTATGCTCCAGCTGGGAGTTGCCAATGCCGTTCCACCCTTCTCCACCCATAGCGCCAACACCACTACCGCACAAGGTCCTATGGCGAGTCATCTTTACAAGGTTGTTGTGGACCAAACCTTTGTGTGGCATCCTGGAGAGTCTCAACAAGCAACCAAGGTTCATGAAGGGGTCGGAGCGACCAATGCCACTTGTCTTACCGGGGAAGTTTTATCCTTTTCCCTTAAGGCCTTACTTTTTCCTTTTGTTCCCAGTAAGTTAGACCGTGGAAGGACTATTGATGCTGCTGATTTGGGTTTCCTTTTTTATCCAGGTGATGAGCAAAGTTTTGGGGTAAAAAAATCTATAAGAGGGAGGGAATGATGTGAGCACGGGATCGGTCACTCGGCCATGAACACTCGCATCTCTCAGACACCTCTCGGTCACTTCTTGGCCACCTCTTGGACAACACCCGGACACCTCTCGGCCACTCGTACCACCCGCGGGACAACTTGTGACCGGCCTTCCTAGTGATGTGCGGCACCAACCAGTCCCAAAGGATCATCAAGGAGGAGCAAGACAAGTCACCTACTGGGCATTTCAAGCCTAGCTCCAACCTTTACACCAAGGGCTCATGACTAGCATCACCAAAGAAGAGCCTAGGGTGCAACCAGCTTTGGGAAGCTTGATACGCGTGTCTTCACCAACAAGCTAGTGTGAAGACATCCCTAAGTCATTAGAAGGAGCTGTACTCTTTTTCCTACTTTGGGTTTGTCCCAATGGGTTTACCAGAGAGGTTTTAACGAGACAGCGAACTCTAGTGCATCTCCACTTCGTTCCCGCTTCGCTCATGACTTGGAAACATTCATTGACATGCTTAGGAGCCAAGCAAGTGAAGATCCTATCACCCACGTCTCACCAATGACGTGGCAACCCTATCTCCTTCCTTCCTTTCTTTTATTTCTTTTGAACTCTCTCTTGACCGTTGGATTGGTCTTTGTTTTCTTTTGCTTTTGCTTTTACTTTATGGCCATGTGTAAGGTTTAGATCATGGCCACGTTTTCTAGGGTTAAGTGTTCTCTTATGTAAGCCTCCCTATAAAAAGACCTAAACCCTCATTGTAAAAGGCAGACTTGAATAGAAAATAATTTCCCAAAGAGTGAATCTTTGTTTCTTGTCTCAACCCTCTCCTTAGCCCAAGTCCGGGACTTGGCTCTTGAGAAATACTAGGAGATTCACGAACTGGGTTCGTAATCCCCTAGTCCAACCGTATCACGAGCCGAGCCATCTCTCGTGTGTCGTCGCATCGATCCACCCTTCCGTCTATCTCTACCGTACGGCGTTCGGTCCAGATCGTTCGTTGTGTTCCACTTCGACTCCATCCTCTCTAGTGAACCAAGGTCGAGTTTCTTACTTGGTTTGCTAGACGCCATCTATAGGACCGTCCGTTGCATCTGATCATCCGTCCAAATCACCGGTCGTCTGTCCGTACGCAACGTCCAGTCTTTCCGTCCATCCTACCCGGAGGTTGCCGAGTCGAGTTTCTCATCGCTCATCCTCCGTCCATCCGTCCCCGAGATTGCCGAGTCGAGTTACTCATCATCTAATCTTGTCCCGCTTCCGTACGTCCGTCCGCTGCGTCCGTTGATTTGTCCGCAGCGTCCAACTGTCCGTACGTCCGCGAACCGCGTTCGTGGTTCTGGGGTCACATCAAACAATGAGTATGAGAGCTACTCCATCATAGAAGGTCGTCCTATATCAGCTGGAACCTCATTTACTCTCACTGATATGGATAGAAAAATAGCTCATCTTGCTGTAATCCAGAACACGGCTATGGTGGAACCTTACATTGAGTAAGTTTTTCTTATTATGTTGTACATTATTTATTCTTACAGTAATTGTTTCTGATGAATTTTCTTGTTTTTTGTTTATATGCAAGTGCTCATTTACAGCATCTACAAGACTCAAATGATAGATGTAGACGTGATGCAAGTTATTTATGGAGTATGCACACTCACAATTTCCCAACGTGGCTAAAGCAACATGCATGATATACTATATTTGTCTTTTGTTGGTAGCTATTTAATTAGTAGTTTAGCTGACTTTTTTTTAAAAATAATTGTTAGATACCTCTTGATTCTGAAGATAAGGACGAGACACTTAAGTGGTTGGCTTATGGTCCTCGTAGTAAAGCAAGATCTTATACAGGCTACATTGTGAATGGCATGCGGTTTCATACAAAGTCAGTGCATAGGCTAAGTCAGAATGGTGCGGTTTACTATGAGGCGACAACAATGTGTAAATCTAGTGCAAGGGACACAGCACAAGTGGTAGATGTTGTATCATACTATGGCAGAATAGTTGATATTATCTTGTTAGAATACAATGTCTTCTATGTACTAATATTCTGGTGTCAGTGGGCTGTTAAAGGTAACGGTGTTTAGGTAGAAGATGGCTTTACGCTGGTTAATATGAATCAGAGCCAAATGTCATTTGCAAAAGACCCATACACTTTAGCCTCTCAAGCGAGACAAATATTTTACTCCAGGGAGAATGATCAATCTAATTGGTATGTAGTTTTGAAAGGTCCATCTAGAAGATACAGTGATGAGAATGTGGAAGATGGATAAGCAGATGTTGGACCATTACCTTTGAATATTGACATGACTCTAGAAGACGTAGCAGATGAGGCTCAAAATGTCATAGATGATTGTGAAGGAATTTTTCTGTGATTGCGTTCATTTTTTTTTTTTTTTTCAAAAGGGGATAGTGATTGGTTTCTTAGGACTAAATGTTTATTTTTGTTATTGGATACTTGGTCTATCTTTGAGTCTATTTTTTTTTTTAATGTAATATTAAATTATATTCAAAATAAAAATAGCGTTGTTACAACTTGTGCATCATGCGGTTGAAAACGACTACTAAAAGGTTAATATTACAAAGAGAATTGGAAATACAGTATCAGGTTCATGTGTGGAACCACACCTGAAGCCCCTCATCGAACCGCCGATCCCCTAAGCGCTGGATGGCCAATAGTTGATCACGAACCTGTCGGTCTATCCATTTGATTAATTGCCCTACCGTGTTGGGCTGCTGATCATGTCACCGTCCATTCCGTTCCTGCCAGATTGTATAGACTGTGAGTTGAAAGGTATATCTTGTGAGGAAACCTCCCATGCGGTACAGGTGATTGTCCGCAAGTTAAACACAAAGCTGGTTCCAGTAAGTGGTATACCGAGTTTTGAGGATTCCCTTTGCCGTAGTTCTCCATACTGCCGACGCAAAACTACAAGCAAAGAAAAGGTGAGACTTGGTTTCAGTACATTGCTGGCAGAGGACACAAGTCCCTGTAGCTCCAATGTCTTTGAGTCTATATTTGAGTTTCCCTTTGAGTTTTACAGAAGGATTGCGATGGGGGGTAAGGGAAAAAAAGGTGCAAGGAAAAGGAAGACCAACGTACAAGAAGAAGACCCTGAATTCGTTGGCACCATATATCCACATGACACGCAGCCTCAAGGCACACAGTTTGATGAATCACAACCTCAGACTGTTCTCTATAGCCATATGGTTGGGTCTGAAGCTGATAAGGACGATACAGAACAAGGAGCCGAGAAAGAGTCCGCTGCTGTCCCTGACGAGGCTACTGATACGGTTCTGCCCCAGCCTAAAAAACACAGAGGACAAGCAAAGATGAAAGATATTGCCAAGGATCCTAATACACGAATAAGAGTACAGTTCACTGAATTTGGAGAACCGTGTGGAGAAGGATCGGTTAAGTTGTCTTCCTACTTAGGTCCCTGTGTAAGAGAACATGTTCCTGTTGTGATAGATGATTGGAGAAAAATTGGTGAGGAGCTGAAGACAGTTCTATGGAAATCTGTTAAGGTAATTTAATTTTAGTCACATTCACAATTAATTTGCTCTATGTACTCTTATCTTTTTTTTTTTTTACGTTATTGTAGATACGATTTGAATTAGATGGAGAATATGAGAAAGCGGCTGTTATTAAGCAGATGAGATATTTATGGAGGGCCTCTAAGTCACGTTTGGTTAATCAGGTTAGGAAAGCTCAGAACAACATAGAAAGAATGAAGCTGTGGCCAGACAATATTCCTACGACAGATTGGAGGAAGTTTGTCAAAGAGAAGACTAGTCAAGAGTTTAAGGTACTAGCTTGTAATTAATTTATTTTTCACATTTACTGTGCTAATACTTTTATATAGGCTGTTAGTGATTCATACAAGGAAAGAAGACGCAAGCAGATTTCTCACACATGTAGCCGCAAAGGAATGGTTAGATTGGCTGAAGATTTAGTAAATGTCAGTCAGTGATTATCAATATATTTTGGACACCAGTTCTGACAATGGTTTCTTAATGTTACTGTATGTGTGCTATAATTATGCAGAGAAAAGAGAGCTCAGATGAAGTGACTAGACTGAATGTGTGGGTTAAGTCACAAACTAAAAAGGATGGAACAGCAGTGAACACGGATGCTGCTGCAAAGATTGTAAGTCATTCTTTTATGATCCTCTCTTCTATGTTTTTCATTATAATTTACCTCTATAGACATAAGTCCGAAATTTACTAAGAAATGGCAAATGAGTTTGTCCTGTCTGATGCTCCATCATCATCAAACCCAAAAGAAGACACTCTTGCTCAGATCTTGGGACCTGACAATCCTAGACGCCTGAGGGCAATGGGTAGAGGAATGAGTATGACCAAACTTTCTTGTTTCCAGATGAAAAGCAAGTATGTGACTCAAATGTAACATACCCAAATTTAGTTGCAGCAGCAGGTCAATGAATTACAAGATGCTCTTGCGAAACTGAATAGTCCTGTAAGTTTGTAAGTTTGTGTCATTAGATTAATGGTCTAAGAAAATGAAAACTAATTATATTTCTTCTCATTTTACAGCGTCAATTTTTGGAAGTTGGTGAACATTCAGCACCAAGAGTAAGTGTTAATGTATAATGAGATTTGTTGTTGTTTGGTATTGAAAAGTTAACGGATTCTAACTACTATTTTCCATAATATTTGTAGAGTGTAAACCAAAAACCGCAGCCTAAGTGCATTCTGTATGATTGGTCTGGCTCTAAATTCAAAGTAGCCGAGGGTCGTATTTTGTCTTTTGATCACATGGACTTCATCAACAATGTGCCGTTGGGCCCTAATTCAGTGAAGGTGTTGGTTGAGACAGCTTTTGAAGAAGATGCATTTCTTTGGAGACCTGCGGCAAATATGTTTAGTATTGGTCAAGCTGTAGGAGAAACTATTGCGTGGCCTCAGGATTGTGTTGATGCTATTGAGCAGGAGTTAGGACCAGAAGACATTCCGCCTAAGGTAATGTTTTCTTAATCTGATTGATTGTACTTAGGATTTGATCTCTACATTTTAGTGTTCTTAAATCTAGTAATATTTTTCTATATTGGACTTATTTTATTTAACAGAGCCCAAATACAACTTCCATGAACAAGTGCAAACTTCTACATTGGCTATCAAATGATGATAAACCTGTTGGTGAAGGCTGTTGGCAGACTCATGATCCTAAAGCTTTGGTGAATGGCCTTCCTCTTGGACCAAATGCCATTGAAGTTTTTGTGGATGCGGTTAATGAACCTGAGACATTTCTTTGGCGGTCAACAGAAGAAATCTCAAATCTTCATGACTCTTTGAAGTCTTTTGTAGCATGGCCATTCAACAGAGTTTTAATCGAATATTTAAGTACAGAAGCACCAACTACAACATCTCCTCGTATGCAGTCACAAGTACTCACTCCAGCAGCTCCTTTGAAGAGTTTAAACCACTTTCACAATCTCCTTCAAGTTCATCTTAGCAGGTAAATTTCAATGTTTTTGTTACTCATAAAATATGTTATGATCGTTAGCAGTGATGCCTTTGGTCAACCTTACATATTATTTATACTGTGTAGCATACTTCTCCAAAACGGATTGTCAAGGACGATCAGAAGTGCAGACTGCTGGACATTACCGGTCAGAATAGGGTTGTTGCAGAAGGACGCTGGTCTTCAAACAACCCATAGCAGTTAGTGCATTTTATTCCCTTGGGTCATAATGCAGTCCGTGTGTGGATTGATGTAGTGAAAGTGGCTGATGCAAAGGTTTGGAGACCTAATTCTGCTATTGAGTGTATGGAGGATACTATTGGTACCACTATAGCATGGCCTGAAAAAAAGTTGTCATCATTTGATGTCGAGTAAGAACCATATGATATTCTACTTTCGTTGTTTTGGCAAATGAGACTTGTGTTCTTTGTTTGGGATTTATGGAAATGGATCGTATGCTCATTGTTGGGAAATAACAATATTTGATATTTTCTATTATGGAATACAATTTCAGCTTTATCATAGGTTTCTATACTTTTAAATTGTAACTTCATGTGAATATGCTGTATAGGGAACGGTTTATAGTAATCAGAAGACCAACCTAATTGGTCGTTATAGCAGGAAAATGAAGTCATTGTACACTCACTTAGTAGCACATAATAAAAGCTACAACTCAGATACAAATAGCTCAACACCAATGGTAAGATAAATAATCATATGGCATTAACATAGAGCTACTACAAATTAAATCATAGCAAGAAAAGATAGCTATGTTTAACGTACATATAGCAAGAAATAGTACTATTATATAATTAAATATAACACGATATATGTGTTGTTAATCATTGTAATATAGCACTTTAAATATGTTATTATAGGATACCCTACGATAGCATCTGCCCATAAACGCTATTGTATATAGCCCCTCTATTATAGCGTCTCTTTTAATAGCATTCATGAAAAAGCTATAATAACCATATCATAGCATTAATCGTATGCTATTAATACTCATATTTGTTGTAATGTAAACATCCTAAAATATTTATCTGAAAGAAAATAACTTACAAACCACGAATAACTGATTGTGAATTTCATTAACTCACAAACTTGTCTGTTTCATTATGTATTACTTCATTTGTTTCATAAAAAGTGTCATTTTGACACATTTCACACGGAAAACATTAAGATATACATACATGTCTTTATTTAATAAATGGTTAGTGGGGTAATTAAGTTAGAGATTCATGGTAAAATTAGGAAATCTAATGTAAAAAATATATTGGAAATGTAAAATATTATATTGAATATTAAATAACACTCTTTGTAAAACAAAAATAAAAATCTAAAATGACACTCTTTGTGAAGCAGAGAAAGTATAAATTTTTATACCCATAATAAAATTTTGAGTTTATTATCTTTTATCTTTGTTCTTCGATAAGAGAAAAAGCAAAGGCAATTGAGTGTCTTAGTCTGATGGTAACATCTACATTGTAAAATTTTTGCACCGGGTTCAAATTCTACATATAACAAGCTTTTTTCTATAAGCAGAAAGTCGATTGAATTTATTAGAAAATAGAAAGTCGAATCCTAAATGAAACTAATTTTAGTATATTTGATAAGAATGGAAAACCTTTTTTTGTTTTATTATTTTTATAGAAACGTGATACGTTTTGGTTTTCATTCGCATTGGCATTCTCATAAAGCTCCTATAGTAAGTAATCTTTTCAAGTTAGACGTCTAGTATTTTAGGTCATGTAACTTACTTCAGTTTTCAGAAAAAAGAAACCGAGAATGATTTATACTTCTACTAGAATTTGTAAACGTACATACGCTGGATTAATTTAAAATATTTTCTATCAGTATAAATTTTTGAGGTCAAATATAATCATTCAAACTTTGAAGTATATATTTATATAAACACTAAACTTACTTTACTTAGTGATACACACCATATAACCACACTAAAAAAATCGGCAATCTTCTGATCTTTTACCCCTAGAAGAGTTCATTCCATATTTGTATCACATGAAAACATATTTTAAAAGTTCTAAAGTCGAATGTCGATAGTTGGCCTAATTATAGAGATCATTTAAACATATTAATATCTCATATTAAATGTAAAAATACAAAGTTTCATGAACATTTTTAGTACTATGTCGCTACAATGGGGTTGTTCACATCACCTGCCATAGTAGAATTTTCGACTAAGTTAAGAATTTTTAGATGGTGAAACGGTTACACCCAACAAAGAATATTCCTTCACTAATCCAATTTACGTATTTATCTAAAACTTCATATATTATTTTTAGATGTTAATTTTGTGATGCAATCTCAGCTTTGTCTTTTAAAAAAAAAACATAGTGTACTTTAAATATGTTGTTTCTTCCAATGTTTTGGGTTAAAAGCATTTGATAAAATTGATGAAATCTCAAGCTTGTTTTTATTTTTTGTTTTTTTTTGTCAACAAAAGAATCAGCTCAGACGAGCCAATTT
>NC_025704.1:20242057-20251486 GCF_000633955.1 Camelina sativa
TTGGGGGGGGGGGGAATGTTGTTTACAAACAGAACATGATGCGGAGATAAGCGCGCATAGTGTGCCAGAGAATCCGCATTTACATTTGTCTTTCGAGAAACATAAAATAAAGAAAAAGAAGAAAACTCCTCCCTATCTGTCTTGATGCCATCTAAATAAGTGGCGAAGGCCGGCCAGTCGTGAGGAGAAGACACCATCTTCACCAAGTCCGAACTGTCTGTAAAGAAAGCCACATCCCGGATGTCGAGGCCAATCATGCATCTCATCGCCCAAACGAAAGCTTCAACCTCTGCATGTAACAGAGATAGACTGCGCCAGTAGTTAGTAGCTCCGAATTATGGTGGCGATCCCTGTAAAGAAGTAGAAAACCATCATGCACATGCAAAAGTATCAGTCTCTTTCCAGGAGCCATCAACAAAACACCGATGTCCGGAATAAACCGGAGAAAGGGGAGGTAAACTCCCTCGTGACTGAAGAGAAGGAACCATAGGGGAGGAGGGAACCTCCTCAACATCGATTCCACCTAAGCTTGCAGCCATGAGGCCGCTTCCCCTTGCGCTACGCGCACTATGTCAGCCAGATCTTCAGTCTGGTTCTCAAACACATGAGTATTTTGTGCTTTCCAAATATACCACATTAGCCAAGGAAACACCTCTACTTGGGACCCCGTATTCGTAAAACCTAGAAAGTGATCGACATTAGCATAGATGGACTCCGTGGGAAACTGAAGTGGTCCCACGGATACATAGTCCTAGGCCCATACCTGACAGGCTGGCGGGCACCTAAAAATAGTGTGATTAGTAGTCTTCACATCCGCCCCACACCTAAAAGAGAAGGAACTGTCTGTAAATGCCCCGCTTGCTCAAATTAGCCGAAACCGAAATACAGCCCGTCAAAACTTGCCACATGAAATGTTTTAGTTTTGGTGGACAATGGACCTGCCAAACCTTGGGAAGAATAGGAGTAATCTCTGGCCCAAACCCAAGATCCTGAAAGGGAAGAGAAGAAACCAGACGTGCCGTATTGTATTCTGATTTAACCGTATGTTTACCTAATTTTGTGAAATGCCACCCTAAAGAATCTGCCAACGGGACGTTACTGAAAGGAATAGCCTCTATCAAAGCAACATCCACAGGATCAAAATACTCATCTAACCGATCTCGACGCCAAGTATTCGTTTGAGTATCCATGAACTAAGACAGAGAGTTGAGTCCTTAAAAGGACCGTTGCTTAAAGCAGATCATGGGAATTGAGCTGGAACCTAGGGATCAGTCCATATAGAAATGGTGTCTCATGAGCCAACCCTTTTAATAAGTCCTTTGTTTACCAAAGATCGAGCTGATACGATGCTTCTCCATCCATAGGAAGGAGTCCATCCATAGGAAGGAGAATAAGACCGTATCGGGTCCATGGGATTGGAATTCTGGTAGTATCTACTTTTGAAAATCCTGGCAAACAGTGAGTCTGAAACCTCAATCAGTTACCATAACTGTTTAGCCAACAATACCGTATTAAAATCATCAACATTCCTGAAATTCAAGCCACCCATCTGCTTTCTGCAACAGAGCTTCTCCCAAGCCATCCGGTGCATACCCCCGGTCTTGTTAGTTTAAGCGGAAGTAAAGAGAAGAATTTGAGATGGAGAGAATGAAGTCGACAAAGAGAATAAGAGAAACATAAGATTCTATTAGTGTATCGGTTACAATGTAGGTCAAAGCCTTTAAATAGGTACACAAACTAGACCTATTCCCTTTACACTTGACAATAAGATGATAGGGACATAAAGAGAGAGAGAAGAGCGGATCCCAATACTGATAGCGACTGGTCATGGTCTCCTACGAGGAAGCTAACCCGTGACTTGATCTTGCTTATCCTCTAACGGCTATAAGAAACATTCTAGATCCTTCTATGGGCCTTTAGACAACTCGGCCTCTTCTCTCTTCATATATCTTAATTAGACTCGGCCTTATTTGATACTTATACGGATGACCGTACGGACATGACCAAGTCTCGAGTGGCTCTTTTAGTTTGTGACTTGTATATTCTCCCCCATTGTCTAAGTACCTTAATGTTAGCATTGAAATGATTAGTATCATAATTTTGAAATTTAACAAAGGCATCATAAACTCTATCTTTAGAGGGTAACAAAGTAAGCCAAGTATACTTAGATTTTTCATCAATAAAGGTCACAAAATACTTGTTATTATCTCTAGAAAGACAGGGAGATGTCCACACATCAGAATGCACTAGATCAAAACAATTCTCACAACTGGTATTAGATTTAGGGAAAATAGACTTGCAATGTTTTCCAAGAATACAAGGTTCACAACTAGAGTTAACAAAGGAAACATTGGGCAACATTAATTCAAGAGCACGAGAGTGTGGGTGGCCTAGCCTAGCATGCCATACATCACTCGATATATTACTAAGATTCGACATAAGTGAAAGCAAATTAGAAGACTGTGGTGAAGTTTTCTCTAAGACATAGAGTTCTCCTCTAGCATCTCCTTCTCCAAGAATCTATCCAGTTTCAATATCCTGAAAATGTACACTATTAGGCCCAAAAAAAGTATAACAATTTAAATCAGTAGTTGCTCTCTTAACTGATAAAAGATTAGATGTAAAAGTAGGCATAAAGAAAGCTTTTGAGTTCTTATCAAATAATTTCAAGTCTCCTACTCCTTTAACAGGTATACGGTCACCATTAGCAATGATAACACTACCAGCAGCTGGTTTTATGTTGTTTATGAGACTCGGGTTACTTATCATGTGATTAGAAGCTCTCGAGTCTACAACAAGAGATTTACTAGGTTTTGAAGCAAAGAAGGTGGTATCGGAGTCCTTTAATGCGGTAATGGACTTGATGAGAGCCTCCAAGTCCGATTTCCTCACAAGGTCTCCATAGGACGGTGCCATGGCTGTGGTCGCCGCCCCTCCTTGGTTCACCACACCGGTGCCTTGGCCGCTTGGCCCTTCTTGCGAGAGATTGGCCTTGAACTTAGCCGGCTTGAGGTGAGGGTGAAGAATACAGCACTTGTCCTTCACATGACCTCTCTTCTTGCAATGGTCGCATACCACCACTTTCCGGTCCTCATGCCTGTAAACTCCCTTGATGGCCGTGGCCAAGTCTTCCTTCCCACAAAAGAGACCAAGGGAACCTTGTTCCTTTTGTACTTGAGAGCACACGTCTTCAAGGGTAGGTAGCTTATCTCCACGAAGGATATGTTTGATGAGATCATTGAAAGCCGGGTTGAGAGTGAGTAGGAGGCCAAAGACCTTGTCTTGCTCCTTTCTCTCGTTGAGGATGGCCGGGTCGATGGTGCTTGGTTGAAGCATCTTAAGTTCTGCCCAAAGTGACCTAAACTTCCCAAAATGTTTGGTGAACTCCAAGTCTTCTTGGTGGAGGCAGTTGATGGCCTTCTTGACTTCAAATACTCGGGTCAAGTTGGTCACATTACCATACACATTCGCAAGCGTCTCCCATAGCTCCTTGGCCGTCTCGCAATACGAGTATGCTTCAAGGATTGGTGCGTCAAGCGATTTCTGGAGATTGGCAAGCACGGTCTGATCTTCTTGGAACCACTTGATTTCCTTTTTGAGTTCAGCCTCCTTGTCTTCTTCCTTTCCTTCTTTACCGTCGTCTTTAATGGCTTTCTTGGGAAGTTGGTCTGTTTCAATGTGGATCCATAGTCCCCGGCCACTAAGCGCGGTCTTTGTGGTTCTCTTCCACAGCAAGTAGTTGGCCCCTTTTAGGACCACCGGTGTAACAATCGGTTTGGAGTTGTCCATGAGCACGGTTTGCGATAGAGATGAGTTTAAAATGGTTTAAATTGGGTAGTGAGTCTAGTAGCAAGAATATAGTAACAAGAGTAGAGAGTAAGGAGAGTATAGAGAATCAAAGAGTGAGTTTAGAGAGTCAAGACTCGAGAAACTTGCTCTGATACCATGTTAGTTTAAGCGGAAGTAAAGAGAAGAATTTGAGATGGAGAGAATGTAGTCGGCAAAGAGAATAAGAGAAACATAAGATTCTATTAGTATATCGGTTACAATGTAGGTCAAAGCCTTTAAATAGGTACACAAACTAGGGCTATTCCCTTTACATTCGACAATAAGATGATAGGGACATAAAGAGAGAGAGAAGAGCGGATCCCAATACTGATAGCGACTGGTCATGGTCTCCTACGTGGAAGCTAACCCGTGACTTGCTCTCGCTTATCCTCTAACGGCTATAAGAAGCATTCTAGATCCTTCTATGGGCCTTTAGACAACTTGGCCTCTTCTCTCTTCATATGTCTTAATTAGACTCGGCCTTATTTGATATTTGTACGGATGACCGTACGGACATGACCAAGTCTCGAGTGGCTCATGGTCAATAGGTCTGACCATTAGAACTCCACCAAAACTTTTTAACTGCACTAGTAAGCTTGGATGTAATCGTTTTTGGGAGGCGAAAGCAAGACATCACAAAGGTAGGGACAACCATCACAACAGACTTAATCATCACCTCCTTGCTATTGACCAAGATCACCCTGTCCGTACAACTATGAGGCCGTCCGTACAACTATGTGACAAGGCCGACTCATCTATGAGAATAAGGAGGCCTTATTGGTGTAAGCCCATGAGAAGGTTCGAGATCCTCCTTGTAGCCGTTAGAGAAGAAGAGAGAGTGGAGTCACGGGTTGTGCTTCGTTTAAGGAAACAAGGAGGGGTCAATTTCAATCTTGGGAAGAACCAATTCTCTTTCCTTATCTCTTATGCGATTTATTGTAAAGGGTGTAGCCCTAGTTCTCTTAGTATATATAGTCTTTTGTAAACCTTTGTAAGATATACTTATGGAATATAACTTTCTCTCATTCTTCTTGCCGACAATTCTCTTCTTCTCAACCTCTTCCGCTTAAATCCCAACATGGTATCAGAGCAGTTTTTCGATCTTTGATTCTCTAAACCTACTCTTATTCTCCCTCATATTCTATCCTCTTCAATCTTTCTCTCTATTCTCGATTACTTGCGTTCTATACTCGCTACTCGACATTCTTAGTTATCATTTCTCTCTATCTTTCACGAATCTCGCTCATGGACACTACCAAACCTATTGTTACACCGGTGGTCTTAAAGGGGGCCAACTATTTGTTGTGGAAAAAAACCACAAAGACCGCGTTGAGTGGCCGGGGACTATGGATTCACGTTGAAACGGACCAGTTTCCCAAGAAAGTCACTAAGAACGACGGTAAAGAAGGAAAGGAAGAAGACAAGGAGGCTGAACTCGAGAAGGAAATCAAATGGTTTCAAGAAGATCAGACCGTGCTTGCCATTCTTCAGAATTCGCTTGATGCACCAATCCTTGAAGCATACTCTTACTGTGAGACGGCCAAGGATTTATGGGAGACACTTGCGAACGTGTATGAAAACGTGACCAACTTGACTAGGGTGTTTGAAGTCAAAAAGGCTATCAACTGTCTTCACCAAGAAGACTTGGAGTTCACAAAGCATTTTGGCAAGTTTAGGTCTCTTTGGGCCGAACTAGAGATGCTTCGGCCGAGCACCATAGATCCGGCCATCCTCAACGAAAGAAAGGAACAAGACAAGGTCTTCGGTCTTCTTCTCACTCTGAATCCGGCGTTCAACGACCTTATCAAGCACATCCTTCGTGGTGACAAGCTTCCGACTCTTGAAGATGTGTGTTCTCAAGTTCAAAAAGAGCAAGGGTCGCTAGGCTTGTTTAGCGGTAAGGAGGACTTGGCTACGGCTAACAAGGGAGTTTACAAGCATGAGGACCGGAAAGCAATGGTATGCGACCATTGTAAGAAGAGGGGTCATCTGAAAGACAAATGTTGGATCCTTCACCCGCATCTCAAGCCGGCGAAGTTCAAGGCCAACCTATCGCAAGGAGGACCAAGTGGTCAAGGCACCGGAGCAGCAAATCAAGGAGACGCAGCAGCCACGGCCATGGTAGCTTCCCTTGGAGACCTGGTGAGAAAGTCGGACCTAGAGGCCCTCATCAAGTCCATTGCCGCACTAAAGGACTCCGCTACCACTTTCTTTGCTTCAAAATCTAGTACCTCACTTGTTGTAGACTCGGGTGCTTCTCTCCATATGATTAGTAACCCTAGTCTTATACACAACATAAAACCGGCACTANTAGCAGTTTTTCGATCTTTGATTCTCTAAACCTACTCATATTCTCCCTCATATTCTATCCTCTTCAATCTTTCTCTCTATTCTCGGTTACTTTCATTCCATACTCGCTACTCGACATTCTTAGTTATCATTTCTCTCTATCTTTCACGAATCTCGCTCATGGACACTACCAAACCTATTGTTACACCGGTGGTCTTAAAGGGGGCCAACTATTTGTTGTGGAAAAAAACCACAAAGACCGCGTTGAGTGGCCGGGGACTATGGATTCACGTTGAAACGGACCAGTTTCCCAAGAAAGTCACTAAGAACGACGGTAAAGAAGGAAAGGAAGAAGACAAGGAGGCTGAACTCAAGAAGGAAATCAAATGGTTTCAAGAAGATCAGACCGTGCTTGCCATTCTTCAGAATTCGCTTGATGCACCAATCCTTGAAGCATACTCTTACTGTGAGACGGCCAAGGATTTATGGGAGACACTTGCGAACGTGTATGAAAACGTGACCAACTTGACTAGGGTGTTTGAAGTCAAAAAGGCTATCAACTGTCTTCACCAAGAAGACTTGGAGTTCACAAAGCATTTTGGCAAGTTTAGGTCTCTTTGGGCCGAACTAGAGATGCTTCAGCCGAGCACCATAGATCCGGCCATCCTTAACGAAAGAAAGGAACAAGACAAGGTCTTCGGTCTCCTTCTCACTCTGAATCCGGCGTTCAACAACCTTATCAAGCACATTCTTCATGGTGACAAGCTTCCGACTCTTGAAGATGTGTGTTCTCAAGTTCAAAAAGAGCAAGGGTCGCTAGGCTTGTTTAGCGGTAAGGAGGACTTGGCTACGGCTAACAAGGGAGTTTACAAGCATGAGGACCGGAAAGCAATGGTATGCAACCATTGTAAGAAGAGGGGTCATCTGAAAGACAAATGTTGGATCCTTCACCCGCATCTCAAGCCGGCAAAGTTCAAGGCCAACCTATCGCAAGGAGGACCAAGTGGTAAAGGCACCGGAGCAGCAAATCAAGGAGACGCAGCAGCCACGGCCATGGTAGCTTCCCTTGGAGACCTGGTGAGAAAGTCGGACCTAGAGGCCCTCATCAAGTCCATTGCCGCACTAAAGGACTCCGCTACCACTTTCTTTGCTTCAAAATCTAGTACCTCACTTGTTGTAGACTCGGGTGCTTCTCTCCATATGATTAGTAACCCTAGTCTTATACACAACATAAAACCGGCACTAGGTAATGTTATCATTGCTAATGCAGATAGAGTACAGGTGAAAGGAATAGGAGAACTAAAATTGTTTGATAAAAGTTCTAAAGCCTTCTNTCATTCCATACTCGCTACTCGACATTCTTAGTTATCATTTCTCTCTATCTTTCACGAATCTCGCTCATGGACACTACCAAACCTATTGTTACACCGGTGGTCTTAAAGGGGGCCAACTATTTGTTGTGGAAAAAAACCACAAAGACCGCGTTGAGTGGCCGGGGACTATGGATTCACGTTGAAACGGACCAGTTTCCCAAGAAAGTCACTAAGAACGACGGTAAAGAAGGAAAGGAAGAAGACAAGGAGGCTGAACTCAAGAAGGAAATCAAATGGTTTCAAGAAGATCAGACCGTGCTTGCCATTCTTCAGAATTCGCTTGATGCACCAATCCTTGAAGCATACTCTTACTGTGAGACGGCCAAGGAGTTATGGGAGACACTTGCGAACGTGTATGGAAACGTGACCAACTTGACCAGGGTGTTTGAAGTCAAAAAGGCTATAAACTGTCTTCACCAAGAAGACTTGGAGTTCACAAAGCATTTTGGCAAGTTTAGGTCTCTTTGGGCCGAACTAGAGATGCTTCGGCCGAGCACCATAGATCCGGCCATCCTCAACGAAAGAAAGGAACAAGACAAGGTCTTCGGTCTTCTTCTCACTCTGAATCCGGCGTTCAACGACCTTATCAAGCACATCCTTCGTGGTGACAAGCTTCCGACTCTTGAAGATGTGTGTTCTCAAGTTCAAAAAGAGCAAGGGTCGCTAGGCTTGTTTAGCGGTAAGGAGGACTTGGCTACGGCTAACAAGGGAGTTTACAAGCATGAGGACCGGAAAGCAATGGTATGCGACCATTGTAAGAAGAGGGGTCATCTGAAAGACAAATGTTGGATCCTTCACCCGCATCTCAAGCCGGCAAAGTTCAAGGCCAACCTATCGCAAGGAGGACCAAGTGGTCAAGGCACCGGAGCAGCAAATCAAGGAGACGCAGCAGCCACGGCCATGGTAGCTTCCCTTGGAGACCTGGTGAGAAAGTCGGACCTAGAGGCCCTCATCAAGTCCATTGCCGCACTAAAGGACTCCGGTACCACTTTCTTTGCTTCAAAACCTAGTACCTCACTTGTTGTAGACTCGGGTGCTTCTCACCATATGATTAGTAACCCTAGTCTTATACACAACATAAAACCGGCACTAGGTAATGTTATCATTGCTAATGGAGATAGAGTACAGGTTAAAGGAATAGGAGAACTAAAATTGTTTGATAAAAGTTCTAAAGCCTTCTTTATGCCTTCATTTACTTCGAATCTCTTATCGGTAAAGAAAGCTACTACATATTTGAATTGTTATGCGATTTTTGGGCCTTACAGTGTACATTTTCAGGATATTGAGAGTGGAAAGGTTCTTGGAGAAGGAGATGGTAGAGGAGATCTCTATGTCCTAGAGAAAGCTTCAAGTCCTTCTAATTCGTTTTCTTTTGCTTCGAATCTTAGTAGTAGTTTAAGTGATGTGTGGCATGCTAGATTAGGCCATCCTCATTCTCGTGCATTTTAATTAATGTTGCCCAATGTTTTGTTTGATAAATCCACTTGTGAGTCTTGTATTCTTGGTAAACATTGCAAGACTATTTTCCCTAAATTAAGTACTATCTATGAACATTGCTTTGATTTAGTACATTCTGATGTGTGGACATCTCCTTGCCTATCTAGGGATAATAACAAGTTTTTTGTGACCTTTATTGATGAGAAATCTAAATATACTTGGCTCACCTTGTTACCATCTAAAGATAGAGTCTATGATGCCTTTGTTAATTTTCAGAATTATGTTACTAATCAATTTAATGCAAAAATAAAGGTACTAAGATTGGATAATGGAGATGAATATACAAGCCACAAACTCAAAGAGCACCTAGCTAAGCATGGAATCCTCCAACATACCAGCTGTCCATACACGCCTCAACAAAGTGGAGTGGTCGAGAGGAAAAATCGACACTTAATGGAGGTGGCTCGGTCAATGATGTTTCATTCGAATGTCACTAAGCGGT
>NC_025704.1:20252527-20272984 GCF_000633955.1 Camelina sativa
ATCAATCGGACACCAACAAAAGTCTTAAATGACATATCACCCTATGAGGTACTAAACAAAGTTAAACCTTCTCTTGATCACTTACGCGTGTTCGGGTGTGTTTGTTTTGTTTTAGTGCCCGGAGAACAAAGGAATAAACTTGAGGCCAAAAGCACTAGAAGTATGTTCATTGGCTACTCAACAAGTCAGAAGGGGTACAAGTGTTACGATCCGATCACTGGCCGCACACTAGTCTCTAGAGATGTGAAGTTTCTTGAACAACAAGGGTACTATGATAAGAAGGACTAGGAAGGCCTCAAAGACTTATCTCAACCCAATACTGACCGGGCGGCAAACTTGCGGTTCCTCCTTGACCATTTGGGCGTCACCAAACCATCATATCCCGAGGCGTCTCTACCAAAACCACCCTCCGATGGGCCTACAATATTATCGGAACCTCCGGGAACTCATGATGCTTCTCCTTCCCATACGGAGAACAATATTCTAGAGCCAAGAGAGACACAATCCGAAGAAGCCTTGACAACACCACCTGATCTATCACCTGACGATAGTACAGCTGAGACAGGCCACCCCACACCATCTCCACCACCACTTCGGCGCAGTGAACGTTTAAAACAACCGCGGCGTAGTGAAAGGTTAAAGTCTACTACAACAATCAGGCTGTCGCCCACCCTATTCAGGCCGTGTGTTTCCTTGACCTTATCTCCTCGGATCACTCTGCCTTCCTTGGTAAGCTTGATGAGCTCTTTGTTCCTCAAACCTACGAGGAAGCTAAGCAAAATAAGGAGTGGCTTGATGCGGTGGACTATGAAACGGCGGCTATGATCCGGAATCGAACTTGGGACGAGGCTGATCTCCCTAAAGGTAAAAAGGCTGTCAGCTCCAAGTGGGTGTTCACTATTAAATATCTGAGCACTGGAGAGATCGAGCGCTACAAAGCCCGCTTGGTCGCACACGGCTTCACTCAAACCTATGGACTTGACTATACGGACACCTTTGCTCCGGTGGCCAAACTCCATACAGTCTGGGTCGTCTTGTCCTTGGCCACTAACCTCTCTTGGGAGCTTTGTCAAATGGAGGTCAAGAATGCCTTTCTTCAGGGGAAGCTGACCGAGGAAGTTTACATGCATCCTCCATCGGGTTTAGAGCACATTGTTGCTCCGGGTAAAGTTCTCCGGCTTCACAAGGCGATCTATGGTCTTAAACAGTCTCCGCGGGCGTGGTACCACAAGCTAAGCTCTACACTCCGCATGAATGGTTTCAAGCACTCTGAAGCTGATCATACGCTGTTCACTCTCCGGACTGACTGTGGCCGCGTCGTCGTTCTCGTCTATGTTGATGACATCATTATCACCAGTGATGATAATGACGGTATTTGTGCCACTAAGGCTCTTCTTAACTCTACCTTTGATATTAAGGATTTAGGTGAACTTAAATACTTCCTTGGAATAGAAATCTCTTGCTCTCCGGAGGGATTGTTTCTTTCTCAAAGGAAGTATACACTTGACCTTTTACATGAGACAGGTAAGATAGGAGCTAAACCGGTGTCCACGCTGCTTGAGGAAGGTTACCAGGTCAAGCGAAAGGGGGAGAAGCCAACACCCGATGCTCCAGTTAACAAGTCGCACAAACCATACAAAGATGTGGGACGCTACCGTAGGCTGGTGGGCAAGCTTATCTATCTTACGATCACGAGGCCAGACATATGCTATGCGGTGAACCAAGTCAGCCAACACATGAAGGCTCCAACAAATTTTGACTGGCAGACGCTCGAGAGGATCTGATGTTATCTCAAGGGTAGTCCAGGACAAGGCATTTGGATGGGAAAGAACAACAACACAAAACTCGTCGGCTACTGTGATGCGGACTACACTGGTGATACAATAGATAGGAGGTCCACGACAGGGTATTACACATTCGTTGGAGGGAACCTAGTGACCTGGAAGTCAAAGAAACAGAAAGTTGTGTCTCAATCAAGTGCCGAGTCGGAATATAGGGCTATGAAGAAGCTAACCAATGAGCTCACATGGCTCAAAGGCCTCCTCAAGGACCTTGGAGTGGAGTCTGATCAACCAATCACCATGCATTGTGACAATAAGGCGGCGATACACATAGCAACCAACTCGGTCTTCCATGAAAGGACTAAGCATATTGAGGTAGATTGCCATAAAGTGCGAGAAAAGATTGAAGAATGTGTAGTCTTGCAGTGTTACACTCCAAGCAAAGACCAACTGGCGGACATCTTCACCAAAGCAACGAGTCCTCAGATTTGCGAATACATTTCCAGCAAGCTTGGACTAGTAGATCCAACACATCCGTGAAGAAACTCCTCTAACCTGTGAAGATCATACTCTTTTCCTTAACATGGTTTTGTCCCATGTGGTTTTCTATGTTAAGGTTTTTAATGAGGTGATCTTACGCGGGTTCCAAGCTTAGCCGTCTCCCTTGGCTAAGCTTGAGGGGGAGTATTGACCAAGATCACCCTGTCCGTACAACTATGAGGCCGTCCGTACAACTATGTGACAAGGCCGAGTCATCTATGAGAATAAGGAGGCCTTATTGGTGTAAGCCCATGAGAAGGTTCGAGATCCTCCTTGTAGCCGTTAGAGAAGAAGAGAGAGTGGAGTCACGGGTTGTGCTTCGTTTAAGGAAACAAGGAGGGGTCGCTTTCAATCTTGGGAAGAACCAATTCTCTTTCCTTATCTCTTATGCGATTTATTGTAAAGGGTGTAGCCCTAGTTCTCTTAGTATATATAGTCTTTTGTAAACCTTTGTAAGATATACTTATGGAATATAACTTTTTCTCATTTTTCTTGCCGACAATTCTCTTCTTCTCAACCTCTTCCGCTTAAATCCCAACACTTACCCCCTTTAGAAAAAAAATTTAGCCGACCAACCCGTTGTCTGGCCCTGGAGCCAATCCGTGACATAAGAGAAAATCTTTGTTTTGGACCCCCCCCCCCCCAAAACTTTCAGGGATCCCTAAATTCGATCCCATTCCACCCAAGTTTGTTATACCTAGGACCCCCTGCAGTTCCGACCTGACCAACTCATCCACTGTATGACCAAACTGAACCAACGATTTCGCAAAGTTTATTTGTTGGCCCGAGACAGCATCATATTGCCTGAGGATATCCAAAATCACACCACATTGATCCTTGTCCCACTTGCAGAAAAAAGACTATCATCCGCAAATAACAAATGTGTTATACGTGGCACTTTTTTGCCACCTTAATTCTAGTAATCCGCTTATCAGCCTCCGCTTTCTGTATATTGGCAATCAAAACCTCCGTACATAAAATAAACAAGTAAGGTGAAAGAGGATCACCCTACCGTAAACACCTCTCCGGGACTATCTGACCATTAGGTTGGCAGTTAATGAGAACCTTGTACTCCACCGATGAGACAATAAACATAATCCATGAAATCCAAATCTCCGAAAACCCCATTTTGTGCAGTAATGCCGCAACAAAATCCCACTCAACCCTATCATACGCCTTACTCATATCCGTCTTAATGGCCATAAACTTCCCTTTACATGAATTATTCGTTTGCAACCCATGAAACATCTCTGGAGCAATGAGGATGTTGTCTGAGATCAAACGTCTTGGCACAAACGTGGATTGAGTTTCCGAGATTAAACCAGGTAATATCAACTTAAGCCGGTTACACAAAACTTTAGACAAGACCTTGTATCCCACATTGCACAAACTAATAGGACGCAGATCCGAGCAGATCCGTCATCCGGGTCGGTTTTGCGACCTTCGGGATAAGGCAAATATGGGTTTGATTTAAACTTTTATCAAAAACCCCTTCCTCAAAAAATTGATTAACCAAAGAAACCAGATATTCCTTTACAACTCGCCATGCCTTCTTAAAAAACAAGGCTGTCATCCCGTCAGAGCCTGGAGCTTTATCCGGGTGCATCATAAATAAAGCCCGCTTTACCTCTACTTCCGTGGCAGGAGCCGTTAAGCGGGCATTATCCGCCTCCGTGATGACCGTGTTAACTTCCCGTAAAGGATCCTTAAAATTACCCAGGTGTATCGAAGAAAACAACTCCTCAAAATATGTTACCGCCATATCCGAATTGCCGCATCCTCTGTAGACCTTACATCATGTTTATCAAAAAGACCAACAATCTGATTACGGGCCCGTCTCTTCTTGGTTTGGGCCTGGTACTTAGTGTTCTTGTCCCCCGCCCGCATCCACCGATTCCTACTCTTCAAGTACCAATGGACCTCTTCATCCCGGTAAGCCTCTCGTAGACGGGCATTGAGATCTGATATAACCTCCGGAGTGGACGCATCATTGGCTTGAGCCCTCTCCAATTTCCGTTTTAGATCCTCAATCAAATCTATACCATACGTAACTTGCAATTTCCGCCATCGAGATATCGCCCGTCGACAGCTAATAACTTTGTCCACAAAATCAGGCGTATCCTGATCCAGATTTCCACACCAACCCGATGAGATCGCCTCCATTAAACCATCCTTACCGACCCAGCGACGATCAAACATAAAATTACGGCGCCCCCGCGACCTCTTCGCCCCAACACTAACCACAAGAGGCTTGTGATCATAAGCAAGCATAGGTAAATATTCTGTAACCGTGTCCGGAAATAAATCATGTCAATCCTCATTTCCTAAAGCCCTATCCAAACGGCATCGTATTGGTTTTTTATCTCACCAACCCCGCACAGGAAATCCCCCAGGTATGGAAATTCCAAAAAACCACAATCATGAATCATACCATTAAATGAGAGAAGGAAGATGCAGAACGTAACTTCCCTCCTCTTTTTCCATGGTTACCTGTTAATTCATTTAAATCTCCAACAATAAACCAAGGAGTTGACCGAGTTGAACTAATCCATAACAACCGCTCCCAAACCAATTTCCGGTTTTTGGGAACCGGGTCACCATAAACAAATGTTAAATTAATTACACGTCCCTTGTAAACTGCTTCAACATCAATCATTCTATTAGACTCCATTAATATTGAAACATTGAGAAACTCTTTATTATAAAACAAAGCCAAACCACCACTGCAACCAACAGGTTCAACTGTTTATAAATTATTATAGCCAAAATGGCCTACAAATTTTTCCAGAAAAAAAAATGATTGTTTTGTTTCCATAAGAAATAAAACATCTGGCTTATGCTTATTCCAGAGATCCCTAAGGTTCCCTATAGTGGCCTTATTACCAAGACCCTGACAAATCCAACTTACAACATTCATTTAACAGGTTTCAGTTTTGGTGGCTTTCCCCCACCTGGGCCTCCCTTCACCCCTTTCTGGGCCTTTGAGACCTGTCCAGACTCTCCTGTCCCCAGCCCATGAGGAGGGCGCTTCCGTGGGGACAAAAGCATCTATGCATTTCTCTTCCTCGCACTGACCCCACGCAGCACGAGACCTCTCCCCCTTCAGCTTTTGTCACCCGGAGCCAGCTTGATAGATTCCTCAAGTCTACCCTCACCAAGATCTCCATCATCGCATCCCATGTTTTCCTCCGAAACATCACCATCCGCCTGATCCCCAACCAACTCCCCACCGTCACCCTTTTTTCTTACATCCTGCCCAGCCACCTCATCTAATCCCATCGGATCCATGACCCCACCCAAACACTCCTCAACCAGCAAAAGCGTATTTGAACCTCAGGAGACAACCAAAGAGGCGACATCCTTTAGATATTCATCCCCCTGCTGCTCAATACCAGACCCCTGCCGCTCAACCTGTTGTTTCTCCTGCAAGGAACATCGGTCCACATCCTGCATTATAGACTCCGTACCCTGAAACCTAGTACTCCCCGTTGGAACAACACCCACCGTGCCTGGAGCCAAGGGCAAAGGCTCATCCGCTGTTCTCTCCTGAGGACTAACCAAGATTTGTCCCTCCTCAGCAACATCATCGTCGCCTGAAATCGCCACCGTGGAGCCAGCTCCACCACTACCATCCTGAAACAACGTCTTCTTAGCCCCCTTTTGCTGCCTATGATGCGGCTCAGATTGCCGTGTCTCGGCAGGGACAGGACCCATAGCTGCCGTTGCAGGGGCACGAGAAGTAGTAGGACGTTGCCTCATATGATCCTTAGGAGCACCTTGTCTACTATGAGCTGCCAGAGAAGTCCCCGAACCAGAACTCCCCTTACTATGAGCAAACTGCTCTTGTCGGGTGATAACATCATTATTTTACCCATTTTAGCTATAGTTTTAGTATGCATTTAGGATGAGTTTAGTACGATTTCAAGGCTTTCATGTCTATTATCAAGTATTTTAGGGTTCAAGAAGATTTTACAGGTTTTATAGCAAAAAGGACCAAAAGACAAGGAAAATACGTTTTAGGAAAGATTCAGAGCTTTAACGTACGGGAAACGTTTGAAGAACTTTCAGAACTCACATTTCAACTTTCTTGGTTTCTTTTGAAATCTGGAAGAGTCATCTTTCTCGTCGAAGTGAAATCAAGTCAATTCGTTCACTCATCAGGAAGTTATGCCCGATTTACCAAGACGTGTTATAAACCGACGTAAGGGGAACCAACAAGCCAAGTGGACTTTAATGACGGCCCGATTAGAAACCATCACGGCGGCCCGGCCCGGAGGAGTCACCACGTTCTAGAAGCTTTCTACGCCACCCCTTGCCATGCACTTAACAAGAGAAGATGTTTCTACCCTTACAAAACCCTAAACCTAGACAAAACCCTATAAATACTCTTCTAAGCCCTAGGGTTTAGAGTGTGCAATCATTGGAGCAGCCAGGAGACACAACCAGAGGAGCAGCCTATGTCCAGAAGCTCTCTCTCTCTCGTCTCTCTCTCGAAGCTTTGAGATCCACCAACTCTTTTCTATTCTATTTGCTTTGTTCTTTGTTTCAAAAGGAAGAAGATCCTACACTTTGTTTGACAATCATTAATGTAATATCTAAATTATTTTTCTCTATTTATTCTTTTATGTTTATGAATTTATTAAAACATGCTTTGATGATTCCCTTAAACATGCTAGAGTAGTTGTCTAGTTGGGTTGAAAGGGATAATCAAAGGGGGAAAATGATCTTAGTTTAGGTGGCAATTTTTAGGGTTTGTTAGATTTAATTTATGTTTATTTTATGTTTTAACTCTAAGTCTTTGCTTACTGTTTTAAGTTAGCCTTATCAACTAACTATGATCTAAAGTGTGTATGCTTTGACAAAAACTTTCATGTGTGCTTGACCTAGCTTAGATGTGTGAGGAGTCATAGGAAGCACATAGTTAAACAACAACTCTCTCTCTGTGGGATCGATCCTTGAATACTACTACCGATTAGTTGTGCACTTGCAGCCGTTGTGTGGTGTTTTTAAGGTAAAAGATTTTGAAGCGAAATAAACCATGCATCACAAGCTTTTTGGCGCCGTTGCCGGGGAGAGATTGTAGTTTACAAGAGTCTAGGAACTAGAGTAATGTCAAGGACACCTTGCTTTTAAAATTTTCTTTTTGATTTTCACTTGTTTCAGGAGACCTTGAGGATGAACCTCGACGCTCTCCCAGGAGATTTTTAGAACCTTACTATTGTTGAGCTCATGTCACACTACCGAGCCACGGACGGAGACATATCCGGTCCGCAAGACAGCTCGATGCACGGTTCTTGCATTGGTCACTCTCGACCAGCCGATGTACCACCACTTAGGCGTTCTTATTGCCGCTCACTTACTCGACCATCTGAAGGCCGAGAACCTATGGGAACAGCTTACTACCCAGCTGACCACTCATACACGCCGTACCACACGGACGTGCCATGCTTTGCAACAGACCAATACCTTGATCCGCAAGAAGTCATGAATGTCGATGATGTGACCCGCGGACGCGGCTACGGATCGATGGAGAAGTAATATCCCAAAACGTGCCTTAAGTATATCTTCACAAATCTTCAAAACCAAGACATACAGACAAAATCTGCAGGCCTCTGATGCTCTTTTGTAGGACAGAGGCTTGAGCATACATCAGGTGTCTGTGCCGAGACAGAAGCTTTTGCAGATATATTTTGTACAGCTTCTTGAACTTCATCTTCAACTTGAGCTTGCCCACATACACTTACATATTCGATAATCTATATTGTACCAAAAGCTAATTAAAAAAAAATCAATACAAGTAAAACTAAGTTACAAAAGTACATATATATTTCTAAAATCTAAATTATATACCTATTAAGCTTTAACGTACAACAAGATAATTTTTTTCACGTATCCCAAACAAACTACAGGGTTTTCTGTTGTTTCAAAATGAAGATTTTTTTAATCTATTTTAACATATTTTAAAAACAAAACAAAGCAAACTTCAAATAATATTTCAATGTAACCTAGATTCGAAACAAATTAATATTTCGTTTTGTTCCACAAAATGTGTCATTTTAGAAAGAAAAAAAAAATTGTTTTATAAAGAGTGTCATTCTACATCTAATATATTAAAGGAGAAGTCGAGAGGGCTCACAGCCAATCTCACAAAATTTGACCTCTCTTGCCCTTAATGAAAAATACCCCTGAAAAATTTTCGGACAAGCTTTTGTTCTCTATTTAGGTTGCTGAAACGCACCACATTCATCATCAGACTTAAGATTACTAATTTGCCATTAATAAGAATCCAATCTGGACGTTTTTACCCTTCAAATTAATTTAGAAAATTATTAAAAGTCTAAATTATTAAATATCTAATCTATATAATCGTCAAAACGTGATTTTATAAGTTTTAAAACGCTAAAACCTAAAATAATAGGCTTTATAAAAAACCCAACCAAAATATACCGACTTATTCGAAACCCTAAAATTATAGGTTGTAAACATATATATATATATAGGTACAACCCTAATCATTCTCCATAATCCGAAATCTTTAAAACAGAGAAAACCCTAATTTTCTCTCATGTTCTTCAAATTATATATGTATTATAGTTTTGATAATCCCTTATATGGTTCTTTGTATTTGTGTTCGTGTTCTAATGATTCATGTCCTCTTTCTGTAGTATTTGTTTGGAACACAGGTTCGAGCATTACCAAAACTTTGAGTATGGTTTCATTACTTCTTATATTATTTTGTATAGGTTTCTTGATTTATTTAACGTTTTGAAAAAACGATTATACTAATTCTTATGTTTCATGTGAGTTAGTACATGGTCGTGATCTTAGTTCTATGTTCCCGCACAAGAAATCTAGGTCTTTTATTTTTGAATACTTTAAACTTTATTCTTTATAGTTTGATGATGCTAAATAGAAAGGCTTATTTCTATAGTTGCAGGAAAGCTTTTGAAGATGATCATAGTAATGAGAGATGTTTGGTAATTTTAATAGTAAAGTACTCTATCATCGTTATAAAATTTTATTCATGTGTTTGTGGCTATAATAAATAAATATAAATGAATAGGTGGAGGTGGCGAGGACTATCGAAATTTCTTATTTGAAATCTGCATCTTCATCCATGCTAAAAGGTATGTTGCTAAATTTAAGATTCCTTTTATAAATACGTTTCTAATGATTTTATTAAATTTAAACATTGTTTAGATGAATCTACCAATGATCGTATGGTGCAAAACAGGTATTGTTTTACATTTTAAAGGAAATTTATTTATATATATATATATATATATATATATATATTTGATTCAGAAAATCATATTAACATTTGTAGTTACTGAATATTATTGCAGAAAGACTGTGAATGGTGCTAATAATATCCCAGAAGTTATGGTATATTTTTAAATAAATTATTAGTTATTGTTTTAAATTAATAACTCTTATTTTCACGGATATAACATCATTTAGTGTGATTAATCAACAGATTAGAGATGCAGAGTCAGCAATACAACGTCTTTCGGCTATTGTTCGGTAGTAATTCTATGTTAAAAGGCGGTTTTGACACTAATTATTTGTTTGGATCATCTTCTAACGTTTGTTAATAATTTGTTTATTTGGTATTATTACCGAAATCATATGTGTTTTAAAGTCATCCTGATACTAAAATTTAATGAAACATTTTACTAGCATTTTTCCGTAAATTTTGATCGTAATCCTATTTTCGTGAATATCTGCAGAGAAGCTATTGATCGCAAAAAATCAGAGTCGTTTCCTTTCCTTTTAAACTACAAGGTAATTATCTTCAAATATTCGCAATCAAATTCCGTTAGATATAATTTATAACATTGTTATTATTTAAAAAATAGACAGCGTATGGAGGAAGATATGATTGGTGTCGTTGCAAAAATTCAGGCGTGAAGAAAGGAGGAAGACGAATTTTAGAGAATAGTAGGATGAATGTTATGCGATCTTATAATCGTATTTTTATTGATATTGTTTTAGATGGATGAATATTTTATGAAATATAAATAGTCCAATGATTATTTATTTTAATAATAAAAAATTTTACTTTATTAATGACGATCAAATATAATAATCGTGAAATACAATTATAAACAATACAAACGACCGGATACCATGGTTCTTGATGATTATATAAGAACTAAATAAAACAATGAAATGCTATATTCATAACTATTATTAAGAAAAAAAAGTGTTAAAAATTATGTTTAAATTTTTGAATAATATTGTTAATTAATGAAAACAATCTGCATATGGAAGAATAATCCTTGGTGTCGTAGCTCATATTCAGGCGTGAGGAGAAGATAAGCATGATATTTAGAGAATAGTATGATGAATATTATGATATCTAATCGATCAGTTACTAAAGTTCTTGATTATTATTTCAATTTTGAAAAAAATAATGAAATGACATAATGATAGCTAATATTCTTTAAAATGTGATAATTATTATGTTCAAAATTTTGAAGATTATTGTTAGGGAAATCTAATGTTGTTATTTTACCTTATGTAAAGTAGGGTGGATAATCTTAAGAGATATTCTATATTTAAAACAGAATAGAATATAGTGTAAGATCATGATTTATTTAAAAATAGAAAATGTAAATATGCATTAAAAGCCGTAATGATAAACATTAAGAAGATTACTATTTATCTCTAAAATAAATGGAAATATAAATATATATCAATGTTTGGAGATCTATACAGAATAGTAAAATGATTTGCTAAACAAAAATTTAAAAATATCACTTCCGATAAAAAAATGTAAATTGTGAATATATAAAATTGCATATATATACGTCTATTCGACTCTTTTGATTTTAACCTAAATCAAAGAAGAAATCCAAAGAACAAAAAAAAAAAAAGCAAAAAACTATGGTTAGGTATAGCCTTTTCGATGATGTTTCGCGTTTGAACTCTTCAAGATATGAATGAAAAATTCGTGTGAAGGTCTTGTGTCTGTGGGAAGAGAAAGGTCAAAGTTTGGAGATGGTTTTAACTGATATTAATAGGGGGTATTCAATTGATATTTTAAAAGATTCTAGAGTATTCTTAAAATCACTTGTTATTCAATTGATGATTTTCAAGAATCTTTTAAAATCCTATGTTATTCAACTTGGATTTATATAAAATCATTTAGAATAGTCTAAAATCTCTTGTTATTCAATCAGTTATTTATAAAACTTACTTGAAATATACTGTTATTCAAAATATCACAACTTTTTAAAAAGTGAGATTTTGAATTATTCTACTAGACTTATTTTTTGTTTTCTAGTTAAAAAATACCATCTCAAAATCATACCTTTTGAGGTAGAATTTTAAAGGATTTCATATATAAAAAAAAAAATCTACGTTATCTCAGATCCCAAGACCAAAGAAGGTCACAAAGCAAACCAGAGTCTGGAATATCACTTGGACGCTCTATGTTCTTAATCTGTTCCACATTGGTCAAATCGGGAGACAGTCCACCGTGCATACAAAGTATCTTTTCGTCTATGACAGCTGCCACAGGGAGACAGTTAAAAGTGTATGTAAATAGTTTCCAGAGCTTCATGTTGAATCTTCGTTTACACTCGTCATAGAATCCGTAGATTCTGTTAATAGAAGCACACTCATGGTTTCCTCTTAGAAGAAAAAAGTTTTCAGGGTATTTGATCTTGTAGGCAAGCAGAAGAAAAATAGTCTCCAGACTCTGCTTCCCACGGTCAACGTAATCTCCTAAGAATAAGTAGTTTGCTGCAGGAGGGAAACCTCCATACTCGAAAAGCCTCAATAAATCTGAGTACTGACCGTGAATATCACTTGAAACAATACAAAAAAAAAACAAAAGCTACAGATCAACCTAAGCATTCACTGGAACCATAACAAAAGATATCTCAGTTGAAAAAGAAAAAAAAATGAAGATAGCAGCACACGGGTTTGCTTTTGTTAAAATGAACTTGCTTTCTCATACAATCAACGATGTTTGAAGAAAAGCACAGAAACCAATGCATTTTGGCCAGCAAAGATCACGATGAACTTGCCTCCTCTACATCATGACCGTACATAATAATGAATAACCAGCTCAAGCAGGTTCCAAGACTCCAAGAACAGGGTAAAGCCAAACAAAAACACATCCATCATCAAGTGACATCAATTGGTATAAACCTAGATTGCTCCTTAAGCTTCAATAACTAATTTATCCCCCACTTAACAACATTATTCAACCTCATGACGTCCAATTTAATGAGCTTATTAATCTCGTCTACTTTTCTTTCTTACAAAATTAGCCGCTGCATTCAGACCATTCTAAACATCTCCTCTATGACTCATTCTACGTTCTACATTCCCACATAACTTCAGTTCTATCTGTTTCTATTCCCACAAAAACTAAACTCATAATCATGAAATATCTCAGATCCCAAGATTCATAAAGTGGTGATGCATCCATAATCCTTAATCTATAACTTTTCTATCTGATTATGAACTTAAGTTACCTTCTACGATTAGTGCCCCTTCTGCTATTGCTAGAATTAACGGACTTATTATTTGCAATACAAGAACGAGGCTCGGAAGAAACTGCCACTGCCGACACAACATTTTCACCCTCAATCTCGCCTGCAACATTGGATGAAAGATAGACTCCCTAAGAACAAAAAAAAATCAGAAATTTACACAATCTAGCTTAAAACGAACCTCTAGAAGTAAAATTAACTAAAGAACAACCTTTGCAACAATTTGAACAATATTGGAAGACAAAATAACAATTGTCTCCACAATCTTCCCACTTGCAATAATCGTGAACCAGGGTTTGTGACAATATGTTAAAATCACCCAAAGTTTAACAATCAAATCTCATAGAATCCATTTCATTTCCTTTTTAAAAAATATAAAAACTCTAAAACACAACAAGTTCTCCTAAAAACTCACATAAATCTTCCAAAGTCCTAAAATGTTAAAATGCTACCAAATCCTTTAAAATATAAGTTGAATACCCCCCCCCCCCCCCNCTAAGGTATTTATTTTATTTTAATTATAAGCTCATTATATATTTCAAACAACAAGTTTATATGCAATTATACCTGAAAGTTACAAATTACAAGGTTTTTAAAATATTGTTAAGACATGTAATAAAATCGTATTATGTGATAATTAATAATACTATGTTTTACTAGAGTGTAAAGGTCCAATGCTCCTTTCCTGGAGATGTTTATGATCGTTTTGTCTCAAAGTTCAAGGTTGGTGATTGGCTTGATTTCGAAGACTTTAAGGTTGTTGAACAGAATGGTTCATGTTTAGCTACTACACATTGTTACAAAATTGTTATTTTGTACAATACCAAGATCAGAGAGAATTCAATTGTTGGAGGGGAAGATTTCTATGATTTCATCGATTTCAAACTCATCCATGATGGTACCCAATGTGAAGATTACTTAATCGGTGAGGGATTAATTAAGTTATTTTAAATTTAATTTCAAATATTATTTGAGATTCTTTATATTTGAACTAATTTAAATTTTATACAGACATTATTGGTGAGGTTGTAAATGTTGGCGAATTCAAATGTAATTTCGGAGAATTACAACAAAAAGAGGAAATCAAAGGGGTGGAAAATAATGAAAAACATGTGGATGTCACACAAAGTGATAATATCCGTATGTTATTTAAGTACTGTACTCGATATGGTTCAGATTAAAAGAAAAACATTACTTTTCATGATCAATCTGAAACAGATTGCACAATCTTTGAAGACTCTGATGATGACAGTGATGTTGGAGATCAGGAAGATGATGATTATAAGGAAGATTTTATTTACAATGATACAACGGATGAAGAAGAGGATGATACTGAGGAAGAAACTGATGATGATGGCGAATACCAATCAGATAACAGTGGTAACGATGATCAAGATGACGAACATTATGTCCAAGATTTAGAAGAGGATGAAAAAGATGATGAGCTGCAACGTACTGAAGATAATCTTCAAATTAAAAAAAAGAGGAGAGGATATCTCAATTAACCACAAAATCTCATTTGATCTTCGTGATTTCAGGTAAATTATAAAATTCATATATATATTTATATATTATACATAATCATACTCTTTAGCCATTATTTTGAAACATACAAATTTTAATTTTTTAATTTTAGTGGAACCCTACTAAGGTGTGAATTATTCGAAAAAACGGCTGCGAAATTCTACGATGCTTTAAAATCATTCCAGGGTGAACGTTTAATTTGTGTTATTCGTTGGGGTGTTATTGAAGATTTCCAAGGTATACAATTAATTTAATTATAATTATTGCATATTTTTGTTGATACTGTATTACAAGGAATAAATTATGTTATAACTTTGCAGGAAAAAGAAGTATATCTTCTACAGTTTGTACGCGAATAACACTCAATCCTCGCAATTCTGAGGTTGCGAAAATGATGGAATTGTAAGAATAACATATTTGTTCATGCTATAAAATAGATGAAAACGAATTTCGTTTATAGACTTCTTACATGTTCTACTTAATTGAATTATAGGAGATCGAGGAAGAGGACACGCGGATAGAAGACTGACTTCCACATTTTTTGATGGCTTTCTAGGGATTTTGTGGGATTTTAATTATTTTATATTTAATTAGTAGTTGGATTTTTTAAAATTCTTGCTTTGATATAAAATGAAAGATTTAATTTATTTACATATAATGCGCTAATTTAATTATTTACATATAACGAATTATGGTTTAAATAACCATTAATTTTTCCTTTAAACAAAAATATAAAAATTAACTACATATAAATTACTTATAAAGAAATATGAAGAGGAAGACTTTTAGGTTTCCAATTAAGTTTCAACAAAAATCTTAACAAAAAAACGATAGCCCAATGCATCATAATTAAAAGATGTCAGCATGCAAGTTGAAAAAAAAAAGGAAGGCATGTAGTCTGAAATTTAGAGTTTCAACCGTCCAGTTTATATTTTTAAAAATAAAGTATTCTGAAAATACGAAAACATTGATTACTCATATCGAACAGAGACTCATGCAGCTTTCCCTCTGTAGAGCACGGGTTTTAATATAATCTACACAAATATTTTACTGTAATTGTTATAATCCTTATCTTCTTTTGTCTATGAATATCTGAAGTACAACAAATTGTAAGTTCTCTCTGAAACTTTTTCGTGCTTCTAAATACACGCAAAAAAAAAGTCCAATCGGGATGGTGCTGTACTTGAAAGATCTGAATCCTACTTTACGAAACCCGAAAGTTGCTGTGAAAATACTTCGAGAATGGCCACCGCATTTTATTCAAGGACAACCTTTTTATCAAAGTTTGATTTTGGTAGACGAAAGGGTAAATTTTCTTCCTCATCCCACTTAGCAGTTTTTGCAAATATCAAACGAGATATACAACAAAATAAATCAGTGGAATGCTAAATTATGTTTATATTTTAGGGAACTAGGATTGATGCCAAGATAGATGCGGAACTTTATGTAGACTGTTACTATGGAAAGCTCAATGAAGGAGACTGGTACGAGATTTCTGGATTTATGGTGATTGAAGGTCAACAATCATTCCGAAATTCAAACCATCCGTTTGAGATCCTGATCCAGGAAAAAACAAAAATGGTTCCAATAAATCCCCGAAGTACTGACAATTTTATTCTTATGTATGATGCACCAAGAATGCAAAATGCGACGCCTGACGAGAAGAACTGTTGTGTAGGTAAGTTATTATACTCAATTCATGTTCATACATCCATCTTATTTTTACTATATTTTTTTAACATTAAAATTAATTTTTATATTAGATGTCTTAGGAATGGTGATACATGTAAACTAGTCGCAGATGATTGATTTCCTCAATCATCAAAATGGCTACATTTCAGAGAATGAAGTTGTGACCTTCACTATCCTTGAACACAAGTAAGAGATTTTTAAAAACTTTCTATAACATTGTAAATACATAGAAATTTTATTTTAAACAGTTTTTGATAAAATTATATACAATCATTTTTTTTTTCTGAAAGTGGCCAAGAGATTGAATGTGTTGCTGTTGATTCAGTTTGTACTGCATTTCTTGAGAAACGGATAAAAATTATGTCTTCGCCTACCTATACTACTAATCAACCAATAATGTGTACTCTTCTGTTTTGGAGGATCTCTGTTTACGAAGGTACTGTTCAATATTTAGTCTCATATACCACCCAAAATATCATTTTACTTAAATTCTACTTTGCTAGGTATGCAATGTTTGATGTCTCAGTTGCGATGCTCAAAGGTCGTTCTTGAAGATGAAGTGGATGGAATTAATACTGGCGATATGCTGTAATTTCATTAATTTAATAAATTGAAAAATAGTATAAACAAAATTATGTGGGAAGTTTAATCCTGAATTGTTTTATTTTTACAGACGCTGGCTAGACGTTGATTCCAGTGATGAAGACAATGAAGATGATGAATAATTTTGTCATACGAGCAGCAATCTATAGTTTGTTGAAACTTTGGGCATGAATAATTATTTTTATTTATTTAATTATGTTTCGGAATGATTATTTAACTTTTATTAAGTATTTTTCTAAAATAATAAATATTTTTACAAGTAGTCTCACGTGATTTAAATTAAATTAAAATCTAAAATTTGACAGAGAGGATCGAAGGTTTTTCTTGGTTAACCTATATGGGCCTGGCCTTAATAGACGCCAATTAGAGAACCTTCGCGACTCTT
Organism: Camelina sativa; assembly: GCF_000633955.1. NCBI lineage: Eukaryota > Viridiplantae > Streptophyta > Magnoliopsida > Brassicales > Brassicaceae > Camelina > Camelina sativa. The sequence goes on from NC_025704.1 coordinate 20,269,561, forward strand.
AGAACTAATATTTAAGCATTCTAAGTCTTTATATTATTATCGTGACCTTTTGTTTTCCCCTGTCAAGAAAGAAAGAGTAAAATAAAAGCTTATTATCATCCATAACCTTGTGGTAAGATCCCAAACGATATTAAATAAATTTTTTCGTCTCAGCAGTTCTTAGTTTGAAAGTTTAAAGACTTTATATTTTTTTTTTTCAGAATCATAGATGGAAGGTGAAAGTTCTAGGAAACGGAAAGAGCCCATGTTAGATTTCGGATGGGAAGATGGAGCAATCGACATGGTTAAACAAGCGTTCCAAAAATCGAGAGACGTGGTTCTAAAGGAAACGACGAAACATTTCAAACTGCGATTATTGATATGTCGGCTTGAAACAATCGATGCTCAGATCAACAAAAAAGAAGAATCTGTCGGCTTAAACTGTCAGCTTGAAACAATTGATGCTCAGATCTCGCTAATAGACGATATCTTGGAGGGGCGAATCGACTTGGTTGAAGAGCAAAACAGGCTAGAAGATGTTAGGGTTGTTATTGAGAAAGATGAAAAAGAATGTGTTGCTCCTAATATTGATTGGGATAAACTTCATGTTCCCTTTATTAGTGGTTAACAATGTCAAGAATTTTATCTTAATCGTTTGCTGTTCTTGAATTTTAAATTTTTATTATCTGACATAAAATATAATCGATTTTTTATTTTATTATTCTAAAACCCGAAAATTCGTTAAAGCGATAATATAAAGTAGATATATTGACCTAATTACGAAATCTAAAATTAGTTTAAAGTTATTCTCATAAATCATAAATAAAACATAATTTAGTCTTGGACTTTAATATTTCCATAGATGTTCATGATATATAGTTCCTATATTCATTGAATGATATATTTATACAAATATTTAAAACTTTTAAAAATCGTAAGATCTTAAAGGATTAGGTAAATATTTAAGTTTATGTAAATATACAAATATATTGGTGATTACTGAGAATGAATATATACCATCGAATTTATCTAATGATAAGGAATATTGAGTTTCGACAATAACGTCAAAATACTGAGGAAGTTTGAGGTCTGCCATCCTAATTTTAAATCATCAGACTTGATTGTAGTCGATGATAAGGTAATTTCACAGTATGTATCCCGTATGATAAATTTCAAAAAAAAAAATATTATGTTGCTTATATATTTTTTAATAATGTAGGGTAAAAAAAATTCAAGTGATGATGCATCCTCCTTATCGTGACATCTTTTTAAACGATCTGGAAGAAGGTGACTGGATAACGTTATCAAGATTCTCACTAACCATTGTTGATGGGGTTTTAAAGTTAACTGATCATCGTTTTATGATACATTGGGGAGACAAAACATGGTTTAAAAAAATTCATCCTTTGTCTTCCAAGTAGTTTTATTCTTTTGTATCATTTAATGATATTAAAAGAGGGAAATTAGACCCTGATCATTGTGTAGGTGAGATTAAAATAATTGTATTAAAAAAAAATTAAAAAAAACCTGTAAAATAATTTCTAATGCAATTTTTATGAACATATATTATTGGAAGAGTGTACACTGTTGAAAATCGTTTTGATGAAGGTCCTCCATATAAAGAACAGGATGAGTTGTATGTTGTTTTGGAAAATATTGAGTAAGTCGTTCTATTAACGAAATTTGATTTAATAATACAATCGTGTTCATTAATGTCTCTAATTCTACATAACGTATAATTGTAGGTTTGAACGATTATCATGTCGCTTACCAAAAGACTACGCGAATGTCTTTTTCAATAACTGGATACATTGTGATTTTGATATCATATGTGTGTTACGTTTTGCCAAACTTGAGACTATCAAAGGTTTGAATTATTTATAAACGTTGAAAATATTATTGTTTATAATTGAAAATATGTAAATTAATTATTTATTGTTAATGTAGATACATGGATGGCAACAACGGTACACAATTGTAAAATGGTCATGATCAATCCTGGATGTTCTCAAGTCACGCAGATGTTTGAGGATTTTGCCTTAATGGAGAACTGATATAGATAATAATTAAAGTTTAATTTGATATATCATAAAATATCTATTATATTTGAGCTCGGCCTTTAAAATGATTTTTAAATTTACGAAATAACCGTTTTGGTGATTATCATATAAAGAACTTATTTTGAAGAAATTCTTAGCGAGTTTTGTATTAATATTAATAGATTAATTGACTTTAAGATTGATTGAATTTAATTTAAATAATTTGAAACTAAGCAATATAATTATAGTATGATCTAATCAAAGAATTCTATTGTATTACATATATATATATATATATATATATATATGAATATCTAATTATGGTATATACGGATAACTAATTATGGTAATTACATAAAAATATGAAGATAATATAAAATATAACTATGAAATTAAAAATATTTTGTTAATAAGCTTTGCAATCATTATAAAATAAAGAAAATTTTAATTTTTATTATCCGGAAATGTTTGTGGTGATAACATAATTTGGAATGTAGATATTTAAAAAATATTGAATACTTATACAAAACAGAAATTTTATAAAAATGACGGGAAACATGTCAATAATGATTTACTAATTTATGATTGTTTTACAAATACCATTAAAGTTTTGACTATGATAAATATAGTGAATATTTGACAATATATTTAGATGTAAATATTTCAAAACAAATTTCTGTATTATGTATATATAAATACGTTTAAAAGACAAATCTCTCTGAGAATTCTTTGAAAAAAAGATTATTATGGCTAACCTCCTATCCAATGCTATAAAAAAAAGTTCGGGAAGAGAGACTATTTTTCAATGTGGATGACCTAAACCCCTTCGTTCATGAGTGGAAAATTAACGTAAAAATTCTGAGGAAATTTGAGTGTCGTCATCCTCTTTTCAAATCAATAGACTTAATCGTAGTAGATGAGAAGGTATATTTATATTATATAATGTTTTATAAGATTTAATTTAGTTCTATGTACTTATGTATAACGTTTACGTAGGGTACAAAAATCCATGTATTGATGGGTTCTCCTTATCGTGACATCTTTCTAAACGATTTGGAAGAAGGTGAATGGATTATGTTATCAAGTTTCTCATTAAGCAATGTTGATGGCGGTTTTAGGCCAACTGACCATCGTTTCAGAATACATTGGAGAGATGGGACATGGTTTAAGAAAATACTTCCTTTGTCTTCAGATCAATTTTACTCTTTCGTATCATTCAGTGATATTAAAAGTGGATATTTTGATTCTGAATATTGTGTAGGTAAGGGTACCAATTTATTTTTATATTATATGTTAAGTTTAAAGTGCTTGATTAGTTAAATTATTGTATAAATTTTCGTAGATCTTATCGGAAGAGTCTTTAGTGTTGGAAATACCATGGAACAAGGTCCACCATACAAAGAATG